>NC_134483.1:232153837-232361337 GCF_040206685.1 Ascaphus truei
CAACTCTGTTCTTCATTGCAGCTAATCACCCTAGTCCTATTATGAATGCTGCACTTAATGTTAAATACCCATTCCCCGAGTGACTGAGAACTCATACTGTACTAAACCATACAACTGTAGAAACATCGAACTTGGTGGCAGATGAGAAACACTTGGTCCACTTAGTCAGTGTGGGCAGATGAAAGCTAGAAGCTGTGAGGTGTGTTGCGACCTGTTGGTTTGTTTTAAATGCTGGTTGAAAGTGATTTATCAGACCCTCTGATCAATACAAGACAAAAAGGCCCCAATGCTACATCCAATGCAAGATGATAGTGTACATTAATATGTGTTTTTATCTATATTCATACTTAATAAATATGGGTCATTTTGTTGAATATTTGGCCAAAATATTTTAAGCCTACAACCCATTTGGGAAACCCATTTCAGTAGGTCCTACACTACCAATACTGAATCATACTGAATTATGTATTTCTCCCACTGTATAGAGAGACAAGGAAACAGTGTGTGTGGATGAAAGCTAGAAGCTGTGAAGTGTGTTGCGACCTATTGGTTTGATTTAAATGCTGGTCGAAAGTGATTTATCAGACTTTCTGATCAATACGTCAAGAAGAAACATAGATGATCTATTTCTTGTGTGGACAGGTTCAAGCGAGGAACTGAAGAAATGTGTGAAAAAATTAAATGGCCTCAATAGTCCAATCCGTTTTATATGCAATGTTCACCCTTTAAGCATCAATTTCTTTGATGTGCTGATTAGAAAGTCTGCTAAATCACTTTCGACAAGCATTTACTGTATAACAAACCAACAGATCGCAACACACTTCTCACAGCTTTCATCTACTCACACAAATGGTCTACACCAGTGGTTCCCAAACTTTTTCGGTTCAAGGCTCCCCAAAGCAATCAGAATTTTTTCAAGGCTCCCCAAGGCGATCAGGATTTTTCTGCGGCGCCCAAAGTAAAAACAAAGGTGTATATACATACCTAACAGTTGAAGTGCGCAGTTGGTGTCTCTCTCAGACACTCACACACACTCTCTCTCTCAGACCTCACTCTCTCTCAGACCTCTCTCTCTCAGACCTCTCTCTCTCTCTCTCTCTCTCTCTCAGACCTCACTCTCTCTCTCTCTCTCTCTCTCTCTCTTAGACCTCACTCTCTCTCTCAGACCTCACTCTCTCTCTCTCTCTCAGACCTCTCTCTCTCTCTCTCTCTCAGACCTCTCTCTCTCTCTCTCAGACCTCTCTCTCTCTCAGACCTCTCTCACTCTCAGACCTCTCTCTCTCAGACCTCTCTCTCTCAGAACTCTCTCTCTCAGACCTCTCTCTCTCTCTCTCTCTCTCTCTCTCAGAACTCTCTCTCTCAGACCTCTCTCTCTCTCTCAGACCTCTCTCTGTCTCTCTCTCAGACCTCTCTCTCTCTCTCTCTCTCTCTCTCAGACCTATCTCTCTCTCGCAGACCTCTCTCTCTCAGACCTCTCTCTCTCAGACCTCTCTCTCTCACTCTCTCTGACCTCACTCCCTCTGACCTCACTCTCTCTGACCTCACTCTCTCTGACCTCACTCTCTCTGACCTCACTCTCTCTGACCTCACTCTCTCTGACCTCACTTTCTCTGACTTCACTCTCTCTCAGACACACACACACACTCACTCTGTCAGACACAGACAGACGGATACTCTCTCAGACACAGACAGACGGACACTCTCTCAGACACAGACAGACGGACACTCTCTCTCACAGACAGACGGACACTCTCTCTCACAGACAGACGGACACTCTCTCTCACAGACAGACGGACACTCTCTCTCACAAACACTCTCACTCTCTCAGACAGACACTCTCACTCTCTCAGACAGACACTCTCACTCTCTCAGACAGACACTCTCCCTCTCTCAGACAGACACTCTCCCTCTCTCAGACAGACACTCACTCTCTCACTCTCTCAGACACACTCTCTCAGGCACACTCTCTCACTCTCTCAGACACACTCTGTCAGACACTCTCACTCTCTCAGACACACTCTCTCAGACTCACTCTCTCAGTCACACTCTCTCTCACTCGCTCAGACTCACTCTCTCTCTCACTCTCTCAGACACACTCTCTCAGACACTCTCTAACTCTCTCAGACACACTCTCTCAGGGAGGGAGGAAAGGCAGGAGATCCATGCAGGCAGCTCCCTGCACACAGACACATACACACAAATAAATACACACATAAATACACACATACACACACATAAATACACACACACACATAAATAAATACACACACACATAAATAAATACACACACACATAAATAAATACACACACACACACACACACACACACACACACACACACAAATACACACACACAAATACACACACACACAAATAAATAAATACACACACACACACACACACAAATAAATACACACACACACACACAAATAAATACACACACACACACAAATAAATACACACAAATAAATACACACACACACACACAAATAAATACACACATAATACACACACACACAAATAAATACACACACAGAAATACACACACACAAATAAATACACACACAGAAATACACACACACACACACACACACACACACACACACACACACACACACACACACACACACACACACACAAATAAATACACACAGATACACACACAGATGCAGATACACACACACACACACACACACAAATAAATACACACAGATACACACACACAGATGCAGATACACACACACACACACACACACACATTGGAGAGCAGTGGAGAGCAGAGGCAGCGACAGATGTGAGTGACTGGGGGGAGGAGGGGGTGGGGGGGAAAGGCATGCGATCCGTGCAGGCAGCTCTCTGCACACAGTCACTGGACAGGCAAATGTACACACCTCTCTCCCTCCCCCCCACCTTCTCCTATCACCCCCCTACCTTCTCCTATCACCCGGGGCAGAAGGGGACGGGACACCATGCAGACAGAGGAGCCAGGAGCGGGGAGGCAGACACACAGACTCACCGTGTGCTCTGCACAAAACGGAAGCCCCGCCCCCATCTTCCTCTCTGCCTGTAGCCAATCCCCTGCGGCCCAGCCGGCATGAAGCAGTGATGGTGGGGAGGGATGATCGGAGGGATGATGGGGAGGCTAATCGCGGCGCCCCTCTAGGCAAGCCATGGTGCACCAGGGCGCCGCGGCGCACAGATTGGGAACCACTGGTCTACACTATCCACAGTTCCGTAGAATAGTGAGACTGGTCAGCAACCCAACTGAACAAGTGACACAACGTGCCAAAATAATAGTACAGTTTACAAATAGAGGATACCCCAAGACAGAGACATCTTTTGCAATATGTAGAAAGATCTTAAGACAGAATTACATTTATGCAAAAACTAACCCCATGGAATTATTAACAGGGACTACCAATCTCAACTGAATTATCTACAGTACCAAAAGACCTGAGACAATCAGAAACCACTGTCATATCATTTCTACAGACAGCCGTTTGGGAAAATCTGTTGTAGATGCACCTATGATAGCTCTACACAGAAATAAACACCACCTGATCTATCCTGAATCTACAGATAAATGTTGGGGGAAAAACCAAGCCCGTCAGTTTTTTTAAATTCTGAAAGAAAGGTTGTTTTAAATGCAATAAACGTACCAATTACTGTTCGGGTTTGATATAGGGACACATTTTGTACACTTAAATTCCGGAAAACGATATCCTATTAAACACTACTGAATTGCAATTGAACATCAATTATTTACATCAGACCATGCCCCTGCAGACTATTTTATATAGGCAAGACTGACTGCAGATTACATGAATGGATTACAGTGCAAAAAAACTACTATCCACAAAGCATTGGAATGCAGAAACAACCACATTTTCTTAAACAAGGCCACCAACTCTCAACATTTAAATATATGGCTATTGATCAAGTTAGAGGACCACTGAGAAGTGGAAATACCCCTACTCTACTTTAGCAATATGAAGCAAAATGAATCTATGAACTAGACACTATCACCAGAAGCTCTAAATGAGGACCTGTAATTCTCTAGTTTTCTATGATCTACCAAGTGACTGACATTAAAGATGTCCAGGACTACAATGTGAGACCACTGATTACTTTTAGGGTACTGCGCCCAAACTATGTCTAAACCGCTTCCATCTGGGTCTCATGTGTATAGTGTTTATGTGTAAATTTAAGGAGATAAGACCTATTATGACCAATACCACTATTGTGACTATGGTTGGATGAACTGTCTATTTTTATTGTACCTTCATCTTGCATCTCTCTCATATACAGTATGTCACATTGTTTTTATTACATCAGGTTAAGGCTAGACTAGGGCTTTGTTATACTTATGAACTCATACACCAACCCTGGAGTTGTAGGACTTATTTATTTTTTCCTTCATAATAGCATTGATACTTCCAGCTCCTCTGGTGTGCTCTGGTTCAAATTCAAGCGTTACCTATGGAAATCTGTGGAGTCTCCATAGCAAGCTGCTCAATCCTCAGTGGAAACAAAGACTATTCCCCATAAAATATGTTTGCATGGATGAACCGCTGGAAATTAAATGTAATGATTCTGGGGAACCTCCATATAAATGGACTTCATAGCCTCTAATTTATATTACAATAACTCAGGATTGTTTGGGTTATGGATAAAATTACCTATCATCCCAACAGTACCTACTGTAACGGGTGCTCAACACAAACAGGACGGGACCGTGAGGCTGAGATGGGGATGTTGGTATGCACCGACCTACAACCACGTAACCGCGTCCGGAGTGCAGAGTGGTAGTCGTGTAGCCGGGTCAGGGTAGGAGAGGTCAGGTTGGTCGTGATACTCGCCGTGGTCAGGATTGGAGAAGTCGGATGGTCGTTGTGCGTAGCCGGGGTCCAGGAGTAGAGAAGTTGTGAATCCAAATACAAGCCGAGGTCAAGGGTCAGAGAAGGCAGAGGTCCAGGTACAATCTAAGGTCAGGGTACGACGAGAAGGCAAGGCAAAATGGACAAGGCAAGGAAAGGCAGCAGGGTGCTTGAGGCAAGCACTACGACACAAAGCAATGGTTATGCTCAGCCAACTTGTAGCAGGGATGGCTGAGTATATAAAGGACAGGCAGCCAATGACAGCTGCACAAGGCTGTGAGCAATGAGTATTCAGAGGTATTCTGTCCATTGGTAAGCAGGGGCGGAGAGTGTACCGCAAGTGTGGAGTAATTGTGGATAGAATTAACCCTACGCATGTCCCTGGTAATGCGGCGCTGGCAAATAGTCACCTGAGCACGAAGGGCGTTCTCCGTGGCATCAAAGGACGGGTCGCGGGGGTGGGGCCTAAGCCCGATCCTGGTAGGGGTAGCATGGCGCATGTGCGCAACCTCAGTGTGAGGCGCGTCACCCGTCCCGTGACGCCTTACGGGGGCGGGACCGAAGCCTAATCCTTATACCTACTATGAAAACTTCTTAATTTTACAAAGCCAGGACAGACTTCCATATGCCAGACAGTCTAGAAACTACACCAAACAATTACAGTATCCTTGATTTGAAAAAAATCAATTTTATTATATACAATGTTGTTACAAAAAGGACATATGAATAAGCATCTGTTTGTTAATGCCTTTTAGATGTCTGTAGCCTTGCATACATGTACTCTGATATACTTTTAATGAGTTTCACTTTGTATTACTGTCTTCACTTTCACTTTAGACACGTAAGTTGTGTTATTATGGTTGCCAAGCATCCAAGTTTGACACTAGTTCCCACTGTGTACACTTAGGACAGTGGGTATTTTTTTTATAGGTACCTGGTCACTTTGAGGTTGTCTTGATAAAGGTTCAGGGAGAGGACCGAAATGTTGACCAATGTGTTAAATAAAATAAGTTACAAAGTCGATGTTATGGATAGGATAACGTGCTGAGTTTCTTCTACCTACGGCATAAATTACCGCTGCTAGTACTCATCCAGGGCTTGTCCAACAAGGTAAGAGTCGACCACCATTACTGATTTGTATGTGTCTGTTACAGATGCAGCGGCCGTTATTCTAACAAATCACGCAGCCATTTTCGTGGGCTCTGCTGTATTCCACGCGGCATTAACACGACCAATACCCCCAGTCACCCGTGTTTCTCGCGGTTGCTTTGTTTGAATTTCATGGATTATGTTTTTTTGTGTGCAATGAAATGAATGAATTGTAATGTGTATAGTACTGTGCTACTGTGTCAATTTCAGGTGTTTAAATACCAGAACACTAAAATGCCATTTTCTGCACTCGCCTGCACTCGCGTCTTAAGGCGGTACGGTTGGAAGAAATCACGTGCCATGGCATGGGTATTCCAAGGTGTATTACCCTCTATAATGGCACTCACTGTTGATCACATACAGTAGAGAAACAATTGGCGAGTAAAAAAAAATAACTTTTAATCAGTACTATTGATTTAAAAATACCAAAGGTGATGGTATAAGGGGGAAACCCCTGTTTAAATGTAAGTGTAATTAATAAAAAAAAACACACAGTTAAAAGTCCAGTCGTGCAGGTAGAATATGGTTCAAACAAATGGTGGAATTTCAAGCAGGTCGGGTGGTCTGCTTGAAGAGGTGCAGTGTGTGTTTTTTTTTATTAATTTGACTTCAATTCAAACAAAAACATTTTTACCCCCTTATACCATCACCTTTGTTATTTTTTAAATCAATAGTACTGATTATTTTTTAAACTCACCAATGATTTCTCTACTGTATGTGATTAACAGTGAGTGCTATTATAGCGACTGTAATACCCTCAAGAACCATAAGCTGATTATGGCAGCTACCCTTTAGCTGTACACTAGTTCTTTTGGAGCATAGACTTGTAACGATGCTCGTCTGAATAGGAAGCGGACCCGCAGGGCTGAGGTAGGGGTATAAGATCACAGACCCGAGCCAGGGGACAAAGTCCTGTTAGAGTAGTCATGATCCAGGTAGAGGTCAAGGCGGGCGGCAAAGGTGCAAGTCTGGGTACAGGCTGGGGTCAAGGCAAGCAGCACAGGATCAGTGGTCAGGGTCACAGACGGAGGTCGGCAACAGGGAATCCAAAAGAACAGGGAGGGCTCAGGAACAGGGCAGGCTCAGGAATCAGAACACAATGGGAGCAGGCACACAGTGAAATGCATACAATGTCCAGGCAGGGGCTGCTGTTTTAAGCCCTGGAGCAGGTGCAGCCAATTCAGGAAGTTCAGGAAAAAGCTTCCCAGGAACCAAGATGGCCACAACAGCCACGTAAGGGCAAGCTCCAGCAAAACCCTGGACCGGAACCCTTACAAGACTGAAGCTAACCGTGAGCTTTTTTCTAAGTTACAGTTATATCTGTAAATAATATTAACGGTTACATTTGACTGATTTTGAGGATTGAGTACATTTAAGGAAGAGACCTTTTTTTCTTGTGTTGATATTGTCAGTGTTTACTCCTCCCCTTTGCACCTCTCCCCAATTAGACTGAGACAAAAGTTTTTCTTCTGTTAAGTTCTACTTTTAAATCAACTAAAATAAGTAATAGGTCCCTCTATTCTATAGTAGTTGAAATTATAGTGCCATTAATCCTGTATTCTGCCTTTGGATTTCTATTTCCCAAATGCTTTATTTTGCTATTACTTTTTGCATCAAACGGTAATTGCCACACCCATGACTATTCCTCTAATCTACCTAAATCATTAATAATTTTGTTTACCTTTCCTGGAGTGTCAACCCTGGTGCAGATCATTGTGACATCTGATAAAAAAGCAATGGAGTGGGACGTGATCCTATAATGATGCTTCTAATGTGCTGCAAGGTGTCGGTGGATAACAGATAAATAGTCCCAAATAAACAGGTTCTGAGTGGAATAGACCATACAAGATTATCTTGCTGTATATGTCCTAAAGAATAGCCCGGTGTTGTGTGGTATAACCAGTGTTCGACAAACCTATACATTTGCTCGCCCCGGGCGAGTGGATTTATCATCGTGGCGAGCTCCTATTGGCCCAAGCATCACACGTTTGGTACTAGGAGGCGAGTAGATTTTTTTGTTGGGCGAGTAGATTTTTTGGTGATTTGTCGACCACTGGGTACAACTATAATTATTCATCACCTGATATCTGACCGGAGCCCTCTGATGGAACCGGGAATAGGTAGGCGATCCTAGGTGGTGTGAGACATCTCGGTGAATCCTGTGTCCACGGTGTACCTAAGCAGAGTCCCATCTTCTCCCCCTGCTCCGTATAGCGTGACAGCGGATAGTTAAGAACCCCACAGGCTACTAGCAAAAATACAGCTTAAGGGGTCAGTGAAGTATACTCACGACCACGATCCTCGCCCGTTCCGTGTTTGCATGCCTCAAACCCAAAGGAGTAGATATATGGAAGGAAGGTAAGGTTTGAGCACTGCAAAAATGCTGTGCTGGAGGCGGGTAATATTCAGTTATTTAATAGGCATGAAGCCAAACCACAAACATACAGGTAATACTCCTCTGACTCATTTCCTAGCTCGACGGCACTTTATCAAAGATAAAATCTTTATCTTTGATAAAGTGCAGTCGAGGCAGGAAACGCGTCAGATGACTATTACCTGTATGTTTGTGGTTTGGCTTCATGCCTATTAAATAATTGAATTTTACCCGCCTCCAGCTCAGCATTTTTGTAATGCTCAAACCTTACCTTCCTTCCATGAAAAAAGGCATGTTTTCTCTTCCAGACCATTTTCCATTTACTAATGTATTGCAGAGCACCTGAGGTACTCAACTGATCACCTACCCCTCCTCTGAATGTACTCCACTTATCACAACCCTCTGTCGCCTATCCTTCAACCAATGTCTTATCCATTTGACTACCTTAGAATCCTATCCCAATCATTGCAATTTGTTTATCAATCTTCTATGTGGGTCAAAGGCCCTATTATTATCTAACTAAGGTACATAATAGTGCTCCACACAAACAGAAAACACCTTCTAGTGTTCCATACAGTCCAAAAATCCAAGATGCCTGGGATGTTGTAAGTGACTGGACTTAAGATATTCAATATTTTTTTCTTTCTACAGTGATTTCTTACTTGGGATTTATATGGTCTGTACATTAATTTCCCCACTTCTTACGTCAGTCTCCCTGACCTGCAGTTACCCGCTTCCACCATGCATCCACTTTTTGTGCTTCTCCAGTCATCTGGACACAGTGACTGGTTAAATAGTTCTGTTAACTGTTTTGCCAGCACACCCATAAACACTTTTTAATGTTCTGGATTGATTGCTGATCACGGGAACTCTCACCCACAATTACCTTAGATGCTTTGCCCGCATTTGTATGTATTGAGTCTAATATTGCTTCTTTTTGAGTGTGTATATCTCACCAATTGCTTGAGAGATTCTCCTACAGGAATCCAGGATGCCCCTGCTTTTGGATGGCCGTGCAACATACACATACAGTACCAGTTCACGTGACAGATTGAAGTCTCCCATATGGATTACTTCTCCTTTTATTGTCATCTTAGTGATGTTTATTAACACCAATGCATAAGTGTTACATATTACTATAAGATATACAGTATGACATACACAGCAATATTGAGAGTGCAGTGCACTCATACCCAGGATATGCTAGGCAAAGCTTTGCTTTGATCCACCCAAGTTGTCCCACTCTTACATGTACTTAATATGGTCTGTACAGTTATGGTCACATAAAAGAAATAGAGTGCATTTGTTGGAAGTCCTATAATAATTAGGGCAACTATATTTTTTCTAGGAGTTTTTTAGTTTTGGCTAGTATTTCTTTTAAATTAAAAACCAGCATTTTGTATATAGCTACACATTAGAATATGACGCAGCGCTAGTAATGTCTCTACAGTATGTAGGGCGAAAGGACCAACACAGCTTCTTTGCCTATTAATGTCTCTATGTAGGACGAAAGGACCAACACAGCTACCCACCCTTCTTTTCCTATTAATGTCTCTAATGATCATTTCCCTCTTTCAGTCGATTTAATCCATTTTAGGCTCTTTGGACACTGAATTTAACATTGATTTTTAAAAGCAAAGAAAGAGACATAAAAGCATTGTTCGATTAAATTAAATGGTAGCTTTTTACATGCTTTGAGAAGCACTCAATGCGTTCTCTGTAATTTTCTGGGGCTTCTTAAATGTCTAAAGTTTATTTGAAGAAAACGGATGTTTTTTCTAAAGTTATATGCTGTAGTTCAGCGGTGCGCAAAGTGGGGGTGAGATTTTCTGCGGGGGCGCAGCTGTTACAGAGGCCCCGCGCTTTCCTGAAGCATTTAAAAAAATGCCGGTGATCGTTCGAGGCCTCTGTAACTTTTCACTTACCTGGAGGTCCAGTGACGTGTCTCCATGGCAACCGGGGTCATGTGACGCCGGAGCTGTGCAGGGAGGGGTGGCACGACGCGAAGGGCAGAGGAGACGGGCCGCATGTTGGTAAGTTTACGGAAAGAAACTCAGAAAAAGTCAACTTTTCTCCCTTTGACCATTATAGAATCTGATGTTTCACCTAGCAATGCTTCATTTAGTTTGTAATTCGTCCTATGTATAATTATTTTGAGTGTGCAATAAAAAAAAAAAAAATCATAACGCACAATGAATCCATTTGTTTCTCTTAGCAAATTGTGTGCTTTAGTGCTGCCTTGTGCGATGAAGTGAGACTTCTGGATTGCATATGCAGCCAAAGCAGTCTGACAAAATTACTTAATGGATCACTTTGTTTACACAAGAAAGATGGTTAATACACTTTTAGAAGCAATGTTTTCTTAGTCATCAAGTTAACTAGTGGATCAACACAAATTGGTACTTTATGCACAGATTGTGCAATTTTACCAATTGAACCTCATGGGTCTCTTTTTTCTCTCTTTGTACCAAAAAAGCCTCATTTAACACACACCAAAATGGTCCATATGTTTCTGAACAGAGTCCTAAAGCTGGATCTGATGTCCTTAATTTAGAAAAACAGCACTAGTAGGGTAGGTGTATGGGATTACTCAAATTGAACACAAGTTGAAGATGACAAATCTAGTATGTATGTATATCTTTATTTATATAGTGCCAAAAGTATACTCAGCGTTCAACAAAGAATACAGTACAGGGATTATAATACTACAATAAGCACAGCAAAATCAGTCAATAAGAAAGGAAAACCCTGCCCGGAGAGCTTACAATCTAAGTGGTATGTTAGAAGACTTACAGAGACAGCAGGTCGGGGACTAAGTGCTGTAGATGGCAGTGCTTGGCCACAATGGTTGGTATGAGTGACTGTGGGTGTTGGACAATAGCCATGTGTGCAGGCTATTGGGATGCTTGATTTGTGAGGCGAGTTTTAAGGTTAGTCAGCATTAAATCAGATAGGTTAACACCATTAGCAGGGGAGGAGGTGGCAGGGAGGCGTGTGTGAGAGCAGGTGTGTATATGGCGGGGTCCAGGATTAGGAGAGATATCCACAGCAGCGAGGAGTAGAGAGAGAGTGTGTGAATAGAGGATTTGTGGGGGTGCTGTTTATTGAGGGGTAAAGAAGTTGTTGGGAGAGAGGTTTACAGTATAAATCATGGTGCAGTGTATAGGCACAGGTGGAGGGGAGGAGAGATGAAGAAATGTGGATAGGAGTGGAGTGGGGAAGTTGGAGAGAATTGACAAGTTTACTAAGGAGTGAGGAAAGAGCAAACAAAAAAAAACAATAGGGAGGGCATAGTGAGCTGCAGGAGGAGAAACTTACCAGGTATTGGAGGATAGGAGCGTACAAATTATCAGAGCATTTAGAAAAAGTCAAGTTCTCACAGTTGCAGAGTTGTTGTTACAGTCCAGAGTCCAGTATTTCTTTACATAGGTGACATTTTCTTTCAGTCTGCTAAACAGTCATCCGATGCTCTTTTCTTTTATTCCTCGACTAAAACAATATTAACAAAGAGTTTAAATGCTTTGCGGAGTAAAATAAAGGTTTCCTTTTTAATAGGGTCATAGACATTCAGTAACTTCCAAGTGTTGCAGGCTGCCCATCTTGCAGGTACTGTAGGATAATGGGATGACCTGTCTCCCTCTTCAGGGCTTTTTTTTTGTAATACATCCACTTTTACCTTGTTAGCAACCGCAGCAGGAGAGATCACAACTGAAGTTAAGTACAGTAAGCACTCTTTCGTCTTATGTCGGGGTGAGCTTGCACATTCTAGAACCAAAGCTTTGAGAAGTGTGAGTACTTTTTTTGGTACTGGCTAAACCATTTATAAACATGAAGAGATGGATGAGACAAAAAAAAAGGACATGAAAGGAAATACTGTAATTAAAAAGAGATGGAGACTGGAACATGATGAACAAGACACAGAGCTGGAGAAAGAGAGGGATCTGGAGGGATGTAAAATGAATAGAAAGTAGACATATACAGTATATATATATATGGCAGGGAAATTGAGTTATATAGAGATGTGACGTGATTCAGGTTTCACTGTGAGGCACTTGGAGCGGGTGGACCGCGGTCTAAGTGCAGCTGTGATCACGGCCCAGCGCAGCGCAGTGAATTTCCCAGAAGGATTATCGCCGGGTTCCTGCTTCTGAATGGGACTCCGCAGCGTTAATCCTACCGGGCTGCACCAGTCTGATAGAGCTGCGCAGAGAGATCAGAGAGCCGGCTCGGGCTTACAGCAGATTGCACTATTTTTATTATTATTTTTAGTGCATAGGATTAAAGCAGGGGGTCTCCGGAACTGAACCGCATTAATTTCGGGTCCGGAGACCTCTTGCTTCTCGAGATACAGGACTCCGTTTTGGCGCGGGGACTGCGAGCGGGCCACAGTCGGGCTCCGTTCATCAGTAGTTTCCTCTTGCCCAAACGGAACTTAAATAACACTTAAATAACACTGTGTCTGTACGGTGCATTATAGAGCAGGTGTAAAAACCAGAGAATGAAATAAAGGGGACAGACAAATAGATTTAGTTCTAGGTTTAGGGGAGGGACAGTTATAGTTAATTGCTAAATATATCAAATATAATAACAGTAAGCAGTACATTTTCACTTGATCAATAAAGTATTTCCTGTTTAACATGTTCCTCTTTAAATCACGCGCCATATTGTTATACACTGAAGCAGGGCATCCGACGGGTTGAGGACAGGGACATATGTTGCGGATCCGGCGGCTGAGGGGATCTCACCCCAGTGGTCCCAACCCGGACGTTAGGCACTGCTGGAAGTGAAACCCAACTTGTGTTTTCCGCCTCCTTGGTGGGGCCCTTCCTCCTTCCGGGTAGGACATGGATGGATCCCGCACCACATGGGAGGTGTCAGAGGTAGGGGGACAAAGAGAGAGAGAGAGTGTGGGTTGAAGGAGAGAGGAGGACGAGATTGAAAGAGGTGGGTGATGGGGGAAGAGTGGGAGGGAAAAGTGAGAGAAGGATACGAGTGAAAAAGGTGGGTGGAGAGGGGGTAGAAGCAGAGAGGGGGGTAGAAGCAGAGAGGAGAATTGTTTGAGAGAGCAAGATGGGGGTGTGTGAGCTAGAGGGGGACTTGCAGAGCCTCCAATAGGGGTGTGGACACTTCGCCCTCCCCACCCCCCACATCTCCCCCACGCTCCCCTCCGCTCAATTACTCAGGGCCCCGATAGAGAGTCTAGTCCTGGGGATCAGAAAAACTGTATGTGAATTTAGTTTGACACGAGTCGAGCAGTTTTGTAAACTGGAATGTCCAAACATTTTGAAGACAATAAAAAAACACGTTTTAGTTTTCTTTTAAACTGCATTGTCTGCTGTTAACCTTTTACTCCTATTTTGAATAAGCTGGAGCAGTAAAGAGAGAAAGCAAGAACAATCTTACATTTCCTTTTATTTTTTGTGTTCATCAACAAGTATGTTGGCCCTTTAGGAAATATTGAATTAAATTGACCTGCAAAAGCTTCATAACTGTAGTTTCCTTTATATTATCCTGAAGCAAAGTTGTTCAAAAGATTTACAGTGTTAGAAAAGCTTCAATCTAAGTTTTATCTGAACCAACTGTAAATCGTATTAATGGTTTTTGCTATAACTAGAGCCCTAATACAATAAATTTATAGTGTACTATCCTACATGCTGCAGGATTTATATTTTAAACCATTAAAGAGAAACCATACAATTTGTGTTTTGCTGAAAATATAGTGGCCTAAGTTAGTGTTTGTTTTAGAGAGGGGGAAGTTTTGTCACATTTAGTAAAGAACACGCTGCACAATATGATACTGAGTGGTGTAGGTATAGTAGAGAACATAACTGTTAATGCAGCCTTAACACTCATCTTTGCTTAGTCTTTGGCCCAATCACTATTTCTCTAGGCCACAGTTATAATTACACGGGTAATCCCTCAGATGCGATTGGTTTCTTCAGTAATGTTTGATGTTTGACTAGAGAGTATTTAGTGCTCGCAATAATGTAGGTTCAGTAATTATACTTTTGAGTCTCTGTTCTCTAAGAAGAAGAACTATACTGTTGTAAAGGAGTATTTCGATTCTTTATCACAGCATGTTCATTATTTAGGGCAAAATCTCAAATATTGATGAAAAATGCTAATTTCCTTGTCTTAAGACCATGGCTGGAAAACATAATGTACTCTTTACCTCTTTGTTAGCTACTATAGCTTGTAATGCATAAACGTGCATTCGATTCAGCACGGAAGAGCTTTTGTTTGAGTAGTATCACACATTGCTGGAGACTCGCTGGTTTGGAAAATTAATGTGCTGCTGTAATTTTGTGAGCAAGAATTTACAGCACACAAGATATGAGCTCTTCTACAGTAAATAAAACAGACCGCTTTCTATCCCACATTGGACTTTATTCCAGAGGTGAAAGGAAGGTTCCGCAAGGGTGACTTGGACAAATGAAAATATAGACAAAATAACTGGAACTGGGCTTAAATCTTCCAATGTTCAACATTAATATACTTGTCTAAAACCCACTAGGTTAAGAACAGCTTGTGTATAAGCTCTATTCTAAAAACGTTGGCTGAGTGAGGGCCATGTGTACTTATCAATATTCTTAGATCCACCAGTATCAAGGGGTGGAACCAGTAATGGTTTTTCTTTTCTTCTATAGGTATGGGTTAGTGCATTTTGATACCAGATGGTTGTTGTTGCTTGGAACACAATATTTTATACCACGTTATGGGATCATCGATTAAACCTACAGTTTAGTAGGACAAAGATTCATAACACGGAATGAAACGGGCAAAACTAAATTTGAAACACCATTCATTTGTGGATTTTGTCATCAAATTATCTTAGTTTTCTAAAACTTCAGATAAAGACAGTCATGTCTGGCCAATTTAATTCTCACACTATTGTGTAGTATTATAAGAGCTGATAAATAAGCCTAGCTTCCACTGACAGCCGAGGCACCAGCAACAAAGTTGCCCAGAGAGGCGGCTATTGTCTGTCATGATGATCAAGCACTGTGTTGATGTCAAATGAAAATGTAAATACTGAATTCTACTTCAACTCTCACATTATTGCTACTTGAAAAGAAATATGTTTAATATAAAAACACAAACTGTAAAACACTTTCATGTACCAATGAGAATCTCATCCGCAATAAACTATCCAAAAGTTGAAAAACAAAAAAGAAACAACACACACAACAACTCATTATTGTCAAGTCTGTGATGTATGAACAGTTATTCTGATACTGAGGGAGGCCCAATCAAAAACCGATTGCGCAGTGAATAATTATCACTGCCACCTAGATGTCAAAGTAAATATACAGGTTGTTGTTGTACCAGTTGTTTGTTACCAATTTAATTTAAATATTTAATTTCTCTGAAACGGTTCAAGGAAATTGTCTGAAAATGTAGTACAAGTTGCAAAATAATACATTTAATACTATGTATCAAGAATCCGGTCGATGAGATGTACCTTTTAATTTATTTTATTATTACTTAAAAAAAAAAAAATATAGTAATAATTACAAGATGAGGGCTTCATCGATATGGTTGAAAAGTTGTAGCAGATCAAAATGTCATCAGAATTGGTCCAGGCGTTTGGCCTGTGGAGAGAGAAGACGCAAACAAATAAGCAGACAGGAAAAAAACACGCACCCAAAGTGGCTACGAAGTCTGGCTGATGACTTAACTTCACTCGCTCGCTCGCTCGCTCGCTCGCTCGCTCATCCACTTATCTTTTATTTGTGTAGTGTAACATTTTCCGCAGTGCAATACAATGTGGGACCGAGGACAATAACACTGTAAGACAAAAGACAATAGGAAGAAGGTCTCTGCCCCAAGGAGCTCACAAACTAAAGAGCATGGTGACACACTAGAGTGTATAGTTCAAGTAGAAAAATTTCACTTCTGTAAATGAGAAAGAATAAATTTCCGAGGTGCACCAAGGATATCATACTCATACATTTGACAAATGTTTTTCACCTAATGTGTAACGGTGAAAGCGTACAGATGCAAAGCCGTGAAAAGGGGGCGGGGCTAACAAGTTATTGCGCGCGCCAGCAGGTGCAATAGCACTTTTTACATCTTTATCATCGTTAAACATGAAAACCTAGCTTTTGTCTATGGTCAAGAATGAATTTTATGAGCTGTACTTTGGATGTGAATTGTTCTTTTTCTTAACCACTATTATAGCCTCATAAAATAGTCTATTGTGCTAGACTGCCGGCTGCCCTTGAAACATGTTTTCAGTTTGTGGCTAGTGTGCAGGCCAGGCTGACAAAATTAAGCAACTCTAATTTGGCCACTCTTGTTCGGCAGGAAGTGCTGATAAGCAGGTGTAATGAGTTGGCGATCCTTTGTGAGTTAAATATAGTGAGTGAAGAGCCTACAAAACGTGAATACGTATACTTAATTATTTGCTTTGTAACGGAAATCTAAAGACTACAAATTAACTTTTAGCAGTTCACATAACAAATAAAACTTTGACACGGGAGAGGCAGTTTAGTATAGAACCGGGTGGCGCTGTAACTTGTAAAACAATGTGAGTAACAAACTTTTGCAATATCTAAAGAGTCATATTTGTGGTTATTAACATCTAAAAGATATCCATCTGTCTCTTTTTACTTGCAGCCACACTTTTAAAAACTGATTGTAGTGTTAATGCCTCCTCTGTCTTGCAGCGTATTATCAATTTCCCAGCCAGCTTTATTTATTTATATACCATCTGTTTTGTGAATAGACTTCTTTTTTTTTTTTGCAGATGCTTGAATCTTTCCCAATTAAATGTGTCTCTGTATATTATTATATTACTTATGTCTATACATGATGATTTTGGGCGTCCTTTTATTAGGACTGCTACATGATGACGATGATAATTAAACCCCAAAGGCTTTTGAAGTTGCACTGTGAATATCATGCAAAAAAGAAATATGAAGGCTATTGAACATGATATAGTATTGGAATACCCTAGGAAAGGAAATAGTAAGGAAGAAATAAAATAGACTGGCAGAAAACTATTTCAGGAAATGTTACCGAACACAAATTTTGATGGAGAATATAGAAAAAGAAAGAAATAAGTCCTGCAGGAATGACACATGGAGTAAATATCACAGAGGCAACATTTAATATTCAGTTTGCGTTTTGCATGCCGTTTTTGAACCTGTCCTCTGTTTTCATCATAGTTTGAATTGTTGAAAGAATGTACAACATTTGTATAATACGTTTAGCTCAGTCTCATCTACAAGGCTCACGAGTGCCCAGTGTTTAACCCTGGTTTGTGCACTTCAGTAGTAGGTAATAACATTTATTTTAATTTGAACAGAAATTAGTTTCGGTGATTATTTAGTCCAGAAAATAAAGTTACCACCTTCTGTTCAAATGCTGTCATTTTTTAACAAGTGCAACTTGACTTCTATGGCTACCAAAATCTTAGTTTGTAATGGTTAATATCGACGATAAAGCTTTATCCAAATAAAACCTTTTCTTGTTAATGATAACTTCAACATGAATAGCAGATCACTATAAAATTGTTAATTGTCATAAAGGATGAATCATGTTGCATACTAAAAAATGTTCCAGTACAGTTTTTTTCCAATATTTTAGGATAAAGGGCAGTTTCTCCTCCAAGTGGACATTGCTGTTTCTGTATTAAAAATGATTTAACATTATCAGGGCACAAGTTTAATGGAACAATGGTATGAGTACCTCTCTTAAAAAAGAAGCTGCACCTGATTATTTTTGTATACTTTGCATATTTGCGGTTTGTTAAAGAAAACGTTTTCAATTGTTCTCATCGCTACTGATAAGAAAGGTATGTGACTGCTGCAGATTAAAATTAAAATAATTGTATTACAAATCTAAAAAATGGCATTATGTGGTCCTGACAAAAATAAGCAGACCTATGGTGGTTTATAGAGATGGTACATAAGGATCAATGAAAACCATGAAGTTATGAGAGTAATGCTCTCTCGGTCTTTTCATATCGGAGAACGCTCACTGAAGAAACAGTCCCATTCATGATGGTTTCTAAGTTTGCATTCTGTATTCTGTGTGGTGAATATTTCACATTGTGAGGTCTTTGATATATTTATTTTGTCAGCTCCTTGGAGAATATTACATGAAAGCACCTTGTCAACAGATTATCACCACTTTAGGGCGAAGAGGAGCATTACGGCAAATATGCAACAGATGTTTCTTACCATTTCGGAAAATTTGTTGTTGACAGTGCAAGTTAGGAAAAAAGAATCCATGTTTCTACTGCACATTAATATTTCACATTTAGGAATTATGCTTTTTTTGAGCAGATATCTCATTGGCGTGCTTGAACTATTTTTGCCAGCATAATGGAATTGTGTTTAGTTAAAAATGATTAGTTCATTTTTTCATGATGAAGAAATACAGCATTTTATGGTCCTGATTAAATGTATAAAATTATTTATGGGTTGTTTTATCATGTTTTGACATACACTTTATACACAAACACAGTGAGGGATGTGGAAACACAAGTGGATATATAGTTTACAGTAACTCTGTATGTCTGTTTTATACCTGTATGGGCACTCCTTTTCCACCCTATCCTTAGGGAATCCCAGTTCCTAAAATCTGGGACTGCCAGGATTCCCTGACGAGGGAGTTGGTGACCACTGTTTTAAGGTTTTGTTTCTTTTTTTAGTATACAAACATGTTGATATACAGTATTAGAGAAAATTAAGCATGTTCCCAATGTTACATAGTACTGTACTGTAGATGAGGTTAAAAAAAATGACATATGACCATCGAATTCAACCTATGTTAAATGTTTTTTTGCTGGCTGCAAAATTATCTTAGAAGTAGGTTGCATATGAAATGATAAAGTTCCTCTTTAATATTTGCAGACTTACTGATCTACAATGTAGCTAACAAACTACAACAAACAGAGCTTATGAAAAAACATGTCCTTTCTTTAACTTACATTCCCCTGCAAGAGATTAGTTTTCATTATGCTCAGGTGGCAATGTTGCCTTCTTTGCCTTGTTAAAGGAAAACAGTCTTGCTAGCATAACTTAACATGTGCCATAAATAAGCATACTTCATTGACTACTGTAAAAAGGATGTACAATAATTACCTGTGTACAACTAATGGACCAAAATATTATTATGCAGAATCCAAAAGTTCACTTTCCGCTATAAAGCTGTGTTAATTCTTGTTCTACTTATATGGATAAGATAAGCTACATTTCCGTTATGTTTACTGAAACATTAACAATGTGTTGTTTTGAAAAATGTGGCTTGAGACACAACATTTGAGACACTTAGGCTAAGGCCCCGGTCACGCCGCTGTAACGCGCGCCCGCAATATTGGCGTCGCGTTCAGCTGATTCCCCGGTCTGCAGCTCACTGCAGGAGGAGAGACCGGGGGGGGGGGGCGTGGCGGGGAGTGATGGGGGCGCGGCCATGACGTCACCCGGCAGGTTCGCCCTCATTGGTTGAACCGCCGGGGGGCGTGCCTAATCGCTCGACGCGAGTCCTGCTCTCAATTCTATTGAGAGCAGGAGCAGCTCTCGCCCGAGCGCTGCGGCCCTCCTTCACAGCGGGCCCGGCGCCATTGAGAGGAGGGCTCTCGTGCGTGCAGCGTCTGCCACAGCGGACGCTGTAGTAGGCAGCGGGGGCAAGGCCTTAGGCCCTTATTTAATAAGCTGTAATGCGGTTTTCCGTGTGCAGAGAAGATATAAGTCCCATCCATTTGAATGTAGCTGTGCTTGTCTTGCATGGGAATCTGTCTTCAACCGCATATGAATAGGGGCACTTTTTTTCAATAGACATTTCAGGAGTGGGATGTTCCTTGCTGTACATGTACATCTCATTCAAAACAACGGTGTACTATATATTATTTCAAAACGTAAAATACACAATATAGACTAAAGATGACTAGTATTTTTAATAATTTAATATTGGAACTTCATCTGAACAAAATGTCAGCAATCCACTTATCTTAAACTTTTCCAAATGAGGATGTGAGATTAATGGGCCCAAATGTTGGCGGTTTTGCACATTATAATTTATTACGTATTCCATTATTTATCATGTGGAATGTCTTACCCTTGAGACAATTGCCACTGAAATGTATGTGTTTCAGTTGGCTTAATAATTATTTTTCCCCACAAAGTGACATATCTGGAAACATGAATAAAGCATATGATCATGGCAATTTATCTACACTTCTAACATTGTTTCAGTACATTGTCCCATGTATTTTATTTAATCGTTTAAATGTCATTTGCTCCTCTCAATCTAATAATAATCTTTTTTTTCCTTGTTTCTCTGTTAGGAAGAAAATTGGCAGGAAGCCAGAGTGTCGACACCACAAAAATAAGATAAAAATAATTTTTTAGTTCACCCTCTCTCACTGGCTTATTTTTGTGATGCGACGCTGAGGCTTCCTGCCAACTTTTTTCTGTCTGCAATCCCTGCGCAACGCACGCAGGACCTATGCCCTGCAAGTGAAAACTTAATGCAGAACAGAAACCATCTCAATGTGTGTAATATTCATTGTGGACAGTCTTGACGTTATTTGGAGGTTTTCCTGTGTGCTGGGACACACTTGGCTCACTTGTCCTCTAGGTAGAGTGGGAGCGTTGTCCAACGTTATCCTCCACAAGACATGTAAAGCAATTTTATATTCACTTGTTACAAGGGGTATGTCTCTCATTATTAAATTTACAATTGAAGGACACTCAATCATTAAAACAATCAGTTTTCTTCTTCTTCTGTATATAGTGTATCCTATTACCCCGTTCTCAGGGAAACCCCATGGTTTCTCTGTTAGCAGTTTATTTTACTTTATTCCAAAGTTTTGTTTTCAGTGGGAATTTTTTATGGATACAACATCACTTGTTATAATGGAGCTTGAATTACTTAGTTGTTAATATTATACAAACAAATATTGCAATATAGTTCATCTTAGATGCAGTTGCTGTATTAACACTTTTCCTACCTTACCTAGGGGTAGATCCTCAAAAGTCCGTTAACTACTTAACGAAACGTTAACTTCAGATTTACAGCTAATTAAGTGCCAACAGGTATCTTTAAAGCTCAGTAAAGAAAACATTAAGTGGTGTATTACAGGTAAGATGGTCTGCCGTTAACTTTAATGGACGTTTGTGCTAAGGATTTGCATTAGAGGTGTGGACCACCTCAATGCATATCCACAGCAGTCCGTTAAAGTTAATGCAGAAATTAATGCATTTTTACTTGGGTCATGTCTACACCTGGTTTTTGGGCTGGAAACACCTAACACCAGGTAGCAGAAAATTATTTGACCCTGACCAGGGTTCTGAAATGCATTATTTAACTGCCTTCTGAGGATGTACTGTACTCCATAGTATTTCTACTTGTTAAACCAGTGCACATCCTGATTTAAAAATAATTGTTTCCTCAATTAGATGCAATGTGCTTGATGTTAGCATAGATTGATTTTACCTTGACATTTCCAGAAAATTACAATTGTAAGTATATATCATCTTCAACCCTTGTCGAACCACAATTATCTTCCAGGTACTGCAGTTGCAAGCCTTTCTCTCCTCCATGTTGCTCCAACACATTTTCTGATTTCATCTTCCCATCTTACTTTTGGCCATCATCTTGGACTTTTGATATCCCTTGGAATCCAGTTGAGTACCGTCTTTATCCAATGGTCGTCATTTCTGCTTGCTATATGCCCAGTACACTGGCACAATGCCATTTTAATTTCATCACCTTTGTGAAAAGTCACAGACTCTTATTGTCTTTCGAACTGATTCACAATTTTTTCCTGTCTCTTCGAGTAATACCCAGAATATATCTCTTCATACTTATTTGAGTTGTCTCACTTTTCTGAATAATCTTAATAACATTCAGGGTCCATATTAATACCTAAGCACAGGCAGAGTACGCTGGTCTAACACATTCCACCTGAGACACAGTGGAAGGCTGCCTTGAAATATTGTCATGTTTTTCCCAATTTCAAGCTTTATTCTCCTACTGATTTCATTCAAATGGTTCCCATTGATTGATGGCCAGGTTAGACATAATTTTCAAGTTCTTTTAGTTCTGTTCCATTCATTTGTGTAGCATTACTTGGGTCTTGCTGAGATTCATATGGAGGCCCACTTTCTTACTTGCTTCAGCAAATTTTCTGATTTGTTGCTGGAGGTCTTCCGGACTTCTGGCAAAAATAACAATATTGTCTACAAATCGTAGGTGACTCAAATATTCACTGTTAATTTTGATTCCTTTATCTTTCCAATTTAATGTCTTGAAAACATCTTTGTGTTGCTTTGAACATTATTGCTGATATGGTGTCTCCCTGTCACACGCCCTTGCTGATCCTTGTCTTGCTTGTATCTTCATGTAATGTAATAGCTTTTTTGTGAATATTTCTGATAATATCAATGTACAATTTTTCAACATGTTGTCTTCTAACAGCTGTATTTAAAACAGCTGATGTTTAGGCAGAATCAAATGCTTGCATATTTTCAATTTTGTTGAATTCACTGCAAAATCCTGCTTGTTCTCTGGGCTGGGCAAAGTGCAGGGTCTATTGCAGCCGATTAGTGCATATCTTCATAAAAATGTTGTATGTGATTGAAAGTGGATTGGTCTGTAGTTCTTGAGGTCTCCTTTCTTATAGATGAGGATAACTATGGCATTGTTCCATTGTTCTGGGATTTGCCTGTCTTTCAAGCAGCATGTAAACAGTTTTGCAAGTATTTTCTCTACTTTTCCGCCAGTTTCTTCTAAGATACATATGTACTGTATATACGTAGAACTAATTCTTCACTTTCAAATCAGATCTTGAACCTTAAGCTTTGTGATTACATTTATTTAAAGCATTTGCTCAATGATGCACTGCATATGTAGTTTACTCGATATACTAGTACGAGTTTAGAATATCAGAAACTAAGCCTAATGTTAGGAGAGAAATTACAATTATTAATTTAAGATTTGTCATAATCTTTGGTTATAACTTCTAAGTTTTTGTGTCAATTTTTACCATTTGTCATTACACTGAAAGAAATAAAGAATTCAATATGGATTCAGTCCTTTTTACAGGCTCAGAAGGGTGGGTAGCCGTGTTGATCCTTTCTTTCATGTAGTAACAAAGGAGGGTGAAGGTGGTTCAATACCTTTTATTAGATAACTTTTGCCCGATATCCCTCTTACAAACACTGTATATCATATTGTGTTACTATATTTCTGCCATACCCGATGAAGGACCCTGAGAGGTTCGAAAGCTTGTAACATACCAACTACTTCTTGGTTCAATAAAATGCATCATACCACCTACTCCCTCTCCCTCCTATGTTACTACATGGTAGAAAGGACGAACACAGATACCCACCCTTCTTTGCCTTGTTAAAGGGAAACAGTCTTGCTAGCATAACTTAACATGTGCCATAAATAAGCATACTTCATTGACTACTGTAAGAAGGATGTACAATGATTACCCGTGTACAACTAGTGGACCAAAATATTATTATGCAGAATTCAAAAGTTCACTTTTCGCTATAAAGCTGTGTTAATTCTTGTTCTACTTACATATGGATAAGATAAGCTACATTTCCGTTATGTTTACGGAAACATTAACAATGTGTTATATTGAAAAATGTGGCTTGAGACACAACATTTGAGACACTTAGGCCCTTATTTAATAAGCTGTAATGCGGTTTTCCATGTGCAGAGAAGATATAAGTCTCATCCATTTGAATGTAGCTGTGCTTGTCTTGCATGGGAATCTGGATTCACCGTCCTTTCTACAGACACTGATCAGGTGATTAAGGTTTAAGTGAAGGATAATAAGCTGAAAAAGGAAATGTTTTCTGTTAATTTTCATGTGAAAGTTTCAGAATGCCCTGATAGCTTTCAAATGTATTTAATGCACATTGCAAGAACTGAATTAGAAACTGTAATAAAAAAGAACATTACATTACAACACTAACGCTTCTATTTAATGGAAATAATGAGAATGTCCTTTTGCTAGTAAACTTCTTATGCTCCATTTTTTTTTTCAATATTTGTGAGCAGACTTTGATTAAAATACAATAAGGCATTGACTAGGACTGTGATAATCTCATGTGCCTGATGGACAAATAGACTGTCTTCTTCTAAGACATTTTGGAGTACAGCTTCATGGCACCAAAATGAAATATTTCAACAATCAATATGATTGATATTTATTTATTAATTAGGTAATTGCTAAACTTTCAACATGATCAAAGTATGCAGAAAACAAATTCTGTAAGTTAAATACAACAAGTCGTTTTTATTTTACAGCAGCTGGTGCTGTAATTGTGCTCTCATATTGAGTGGCATACAAATTATTCCGGAAAGCTATTTTAAAAAGCAGACCCCGAGCCTGTAAATGAAGAAAATGCTACATAGGAGCTTCTCCATAGACATTGCTGTCTATTAACATGACGTGACAAGCCACCAAAATCATTGGCTTCACTGTCAAACTACAGAGGCGTGTATCTGTACACTATAACTTGCAGTCCATCAGCAAAATCACTGACATCATGTACCCACGATTACGTTGATAAGCTGTTCATCTTTGTAAGGATTGACATTCTTTACCTCTATGCCACTGTCAACACGGCCATTATTGTGGTTGTCTTCTCCATCTAGCTAAGTTATTATTTGCAGCATGTTGAATCTTTTACTTTCTACCATTCTCCAAACCTATTGTTCCAGTTATTCTGCTGTTGAAAACATCTTTAAAAAAAAATCCTCTCTATTGGGAATATATATTCCCCTATTAAAGGTACAGTTTTCCCTAGCAATATACTCGATATTGGAGTGTGCCGTAACATCTTATTTACCATTTTAGAAGCGGTTGTAATGTAACCCTTCCACTGCCAGCTGGCCCTTCTGGCAGCACTATGGTTAGCCAATGTTATAATCGTTTTTCAGATTTAGACAGGCACTTACTGTAAAATGACATTGACAGCTCAGAAATATTCTCCAAATGTGCCATGTCCTACAGTGTTTAAACTGCTCATGTGATTTCTATAAGGTTATGCTTCATTATATACATTTATACATTTTAACTTGAGTTAATTTTTTTTTATAACAGGATTGCAACTGGGGTCTTCTGGAGTTGAACTGCATTATCTCCAGAAGACCCCCCAGTTCATAATACAGTGACGTTACTGACATTAAATCCTGGTTTCTCCAGGAAATTTAAATGGCCATCCAATGGAAAGCCGCAATGGGTGATGTTGCAGCTTCCTATTGGCTTGTGGGACCCACAAGATTGAAATGGCCATATTCTTTCCCTTGCAGGGGCTGCGTTATTGGCAATTTCACTGGTAAGTGCCCGAGAAACCAGGAGTTTTAAGAGCTGAAAATAATGGAGTTTTAAGAGCTGAAAATAATGAGGTTAAGCACCGGAGGATCCCCTGGTTCCAGCCCTGTTCAAAATAAAGAAATAAATAGTAGCCTGGATTTCGGCTTTATGAAAGTAGAGAGCCAGCAACTTTATTCATCAAAATCCTTTTACATACATGTAGCGCACTTAAATTGGTCTGGCACAGTGCGATTATTCAGGGTTTGATAATCCACACACAGACGGACTGACCCATTCTTCTTTCTCAACACCACGATTGGTGACGCGTATGTGCTGCGGGACTCGGTCACAATCCCCGCCGTCTCCATCTCCTGGAGAACGTCTCTCACGCCCTCCACATCTCGGGGGGTGATGCGACGGGACCGTTCTCGGAAAGGGGCGTTATCACTTAATCTGATGGTGTTTTGGGCATTTCGGCTGCAGCCCACATCCATCTCGCTCGTCGAGAAGTATTCCCATCGGGCTTCCAGCTTGGCCGTCAGCCGCTCCCTCCATTTGGTGGACAGGGTCGAGTCCCCAAAGTTATAGGCCAGCCTGGCCGTAGAATCTTGTACCGCAGCGGTGGGTGCTTGCGCGGCCATCGTATCAACAGGGGTAACTGGATATATTATATAATTGTTGGCCTTGATTGAAGGACATGGGGTAAAGGGAGATGTTTTGGACGAACACCTCTTTCCGTCCCGGCAGCTTGGAAGTCCATTCCCGTACTTCGGGAACCAGCTTGTAGCCTCTGTGGGCATCTTCCTCAGGTGTACTTTCTAGGGAGAAGAGGTGATCAGCCTCTTCTCGGTCTGGATAGCAGCACACTGCGATCATACTCCTCACTCACCTGGGTGGAATCTCGGTTACCCCTGCTCGGAGGTTGTAGATGACTCCATGCCCGTCTTGGGACAATATCTTGCAGCACTCTTCTAGTAGTACTGGGTGGATCTGTAAGGCAGATGATGTAGTTCGCTGGCTTCTTGCAAGTAGGCTCTGATCACTGCCCGCACTACGTCGGTGTTGGTTCCCAATATGAGCGGGGAACTTGGGTGATCCCGAGGCTCAGGGCATACGAGGTTCTCCACATCCATGGTGTGGGACTTGCTAGTGTTTAGTTGGGCTACTTCCATCCGAACCTGTACTACACCGTCAATGGGGTACTCCTCATGACTGAGGCCCCACAGCTTCATCTTGTCGGACGACTGCAAGCGCAGATGTTTAAGATGTAGGTCATAGAATGGGCGGTACACAATGGTTACCTAGGAACCTTGGTCCAGCAAGGCCGAGGCTTATATGCCGTCCACAAGGACGTGGATAATGGCAACTGGTCCTACGCGATGGTATGCTTCTGATGGAAGGGTTTCATCTGGGGTTGGCGCTGGTGCACTTTCCGCGGGCAGGGCAGTGGTTTCTGTTGTCTGGACATTGCAGATCATGGATTGAGGATGGGTCATCCTAGTTGGAGTTTTTTTTTCTGGACAATCCTTTGAAAAGTGGCCCTTCTTGCCATATTTATAGCAGATGATGCCACTTTGATCCATGCGGGCTCCGCAGGCAGGGGATGCTCTCCTGGACTTCTTGGACTTGGCTGGAGGCGACTTGGGCAGAGGATCCTCCTCAGTACTATAGGTTTCTTTGGACTTTGGAGCCAACACTCCCTTGGGTCCACCCTTGGGGGGTTCTTTGGTCTTCGTGGGCGTATGCAAGCGTGTATATGATTCGTGTCCATTTACTAACCCCAAGAGTTCCTCAAAGGTAGGGGGAGGCCCTTGTTGTAGAGAACACCTAATCATGATCACTATGTGATGGGTGGGGATTGCCCCTGTAAGGAATTGTTTGCGAAGGTACTCGTCCACCATGGAGGCAGGGATGATGTCGTGATTCCACAGCTTCCAGAGGACAAGCTGGATCCATTGAATGAAGATGGATAGGTCTTCTCCGTCCTTTTGTCTGAGGCCGTAGTATTTGGACCACAGTTCGCTTTCAACTTCATCTTTTCCATAGATGCGCACCAGCAGCTCCACGATCCTGTGGGCCGAGAGGTCGGCGTCCTAATCGAGTTGCATACTGACCATGGTGGATGCTGGAGGCCGAAGGCTCTACATTATCCTCTGTCGCTACACCGCCTCGGAGCTGGGCCATTCGTCAAGTACCTTGAGGGTGTGTTCACTCCAGGAATCGATTCCTTCTTCACCCACGGGTGTAGGATTCGTCCCGGAGAAAGCCTTTAGTTTCTTATAGTTTTGTGCTTGGGAGGACATGGTTAGGGCCTCCACTAATTGCTGTAGGGTTACGTCCAATACGGAGCTGCCACTTGATAAGTGACTATCGGTTCTAGGCCCTGGACTACGTACCAGCATAAAACGTCCCGCCTGTCGGCTAGGGAGAGGTGACTGTGGTGGACTCCCAGCACAGCTGGTGGCCCTTTGTATGGTACTTGAAGTGAACGCTACCCTTGGTGGGGGTACGTCAGGTCTGGCTGGAGTACTGGTTACCATATTTATGGTCCTCCACTCCCCAGGGTTGTAATAGGAGGTGGAGAGCATGGGGGGGGGGGTGATAGACCGGGGTATACGAGCGGGCACCCCTGTGGTAAAGTCTCTGGCAGGTATATAACCTGAGGGGCATCTTCGGGGCATATCTCTTGCCCGGTGGCCAGCAACACTCCCCTGACAAGCGGGGTCGTATTTTCTGCTGATGATCCTGACATTGCTCATGCCAGGGGATCTTTTTACTTGGTCGCACACAGCAAACATTGAAGTGAGGGCTGGGACTCCTCCCACTGTGACCACGTGTTGCGGAGATTCTCAGAGCTCAAGGACCTGTTGTTGTGAGGGCGTAAACATGTTGGTTGGCTGAGGGTTTCCACAAATAAATTGGAACTGATGAGTAGGGCACCCCGGGGCTGAGATCTCAGCAGCAACTCCAATTGTAGTGCACTCTCCCCCACCCCCTGGGAGATATGGTGGTTAGTGTGTTTGTGCTACTTTACCTGTGGCTCACAGGAGGCCTGAGCCTCCGCTGCTGGGAAACTGGGGTGTACCTGAATCGTCTCTTGGTAGCGCCTCTACCTGTACAGGATCCTACTATGTGGGATAACCCCACTACAGGACCCCATGCAATAAACACTGATAAAAGTAACAGTTTACTGCATGCGCACAAATAATAACAATACCACCATGACCACTGCAACAAGGCCTCGCAGAACGGTGCCCTCCAACACACAGTCCGTACCGGATACGTACACAGTCTACACAGACCCCAAGTACCCTGTGGCACTTGGGCACCCAACCACCCTGGTGTCCACAAAGTCAACCCACCCCAAAGTGTGAGCCAGTGCTGCCCCACTAGAACTGAAGGTGTATAGTTGGTGCACTTGGTGAGATGAGGTACCTGCTGGGTGATCCCACACCCGTTAATGCCACAGCAGATGACAGGATCCACTGATCCACGTTGGGTGGAGTCCAGCTGGTGGGTCCCACACTGAAGAGTTCCTCTGGTAGTAGCAGATGGTCTGGTCCCAGACTACAGTAGGCCAGGATGCAGCCGTGTCCTGGCTCTGTCCCTCATACTGTTACTACAGGGGCAGTGTCCCTAACTGATTGGCCTGTCCCTGCAGCAACCACAAGCTGAGGTGAGTCGGGGCCTAGCTGGAGCCTAAGGGGGTCTCTGACCTAGTGTATGGGTCACAGACACCCTGCACACGCACACCCTACCCTTCTCCTGTCCCAGCTTCGACTGGCGTGGTCTCCTCAGCGCTCCAAATGTATCCTTCTGCTCGAAGGGCATTCTAGCCGCTTAATTGGCTGCTGGAGCCCATGTGTCTAGCAGCCCCAGGGCTACTGGGGATTGTAGTTCCCCTGCGGAGTGCTTTCTGCAATGGCCACCGCAATTGCTGTCCTCTGCGCATGCGCGAGCTCTGTGTAATGGCCGCTGCACTTCCATCCCATCTGTGCATGCACAACTCACACTGTGCATGTGTGGCCAATCTCAACATGGCGGGGCCCTGCCAGGGAGCCGCCGCGGAATTCGACGACCCGTTTGCCATCCTGAATATTCCCTGCACTGCATCAACTACCTTCTCGCAATTGCTGGAGGTTCGACCCCCCCCCCCCCCACGCACTTGCAAATGTAAGGGGGGCCAAGTGGAGCCCAAAGGGGGACTGGGGCTATAAACAGTACATCCAGAATTCACAGTTTGTTAAGCTCACCAAATATATAGAATCTTTTCAATCAATACTTCCTGTGAGAGAGCTGTTGGTTATGTGCAGGAGAACAAACTAAACAATAATAGCACACATTTTAGCATCTAGCCTTAAACAGTACAAACAAGTACTGTACCTGTAAGAGAAATTACAGAGGTAGACAAATTGTGACATGGCAGCCATCTTGGAAGGAGGAGTTGTAACTTGCTGTTGTGGTAGTTGGAGACAGCTCTATGCAACTCCTGAGCCAAATCACTAACTACTCTGTTATGTTAAATCCATTTGTTTCATACTTAACTGTGTCTAGCAAGTATGCTTGTAAGAAAGGAATGGCATATTTCAGTATAACTGAGAACATAACACACATCTCTTTAAATTCCAATCTCAGTTTAATTTAATAGTGCATAAAATATGCAGTCCTTGAACATATAATTAACGATTTCCTATTTATTTGACATAGAAGTTGAAGGCCGATAAGTTTGCCTGTTTTCCTACTGGATATTGTATGATAGGCCTTAGCATATTTAAGATGTTTTGTAACTATTTTATGGTTGGATAAAGCTTTATGTTACCTGTCCTGGAACCTGTTTGTTTAATATTCCCAGTTCTGAAGCAGCCATCACTCAGCAGTGTAATGTTGCTACATTGTTACTTTCCTAGCCTGTTGCCCTGGCAAACCCCCTGCACTTCTTAATTAGTTTAGCTGTTCCTTCCTTCCCCTGCTATTTAGCACAGCCTTATTGTATTTCTTGCTTGCCAGACTAGCATGCTTCCTGTTAGATTTAGCAGCCATCTTGGAGCAGTCACCTTACCTACTCCTCTGGTAGATGCATTGTTTCCATTTCTACAGTGTTTTCCCTCCATACCTTTTCCCCTTTTTATTTCTTGTTGTTGCCAAAATAAACACTTAAACAAATAAGAAGATTCCCTTGCTTGGTATATTGGATTGAGTTAAGCTGCCTTCATCTACTCACTTGCCACATTGAGCTTGGGACAGAACAGTACCACTTCCATTTTACAGTACATACTTCCACCAATAACTCTTCAATCCTCTCACTGCCAGAAAGGCCAGAAACCAATTAAATTGTGAAAGGATTAACAAATATAAATAAATTGTTGAATGGATTGTGAATAATGTGTCAGGTGAGACACTTGATATTATATAGGTATGTAAAATAAGTCATGTGTCATAGGGAATTTTTCTCAATAATGTAACAATGTCTTTTGACTATTTGGTTAACCTCTTCCTATGTAGAGGAACCTGGAGAATATAAATCAGTAATATTTTGCAAGCCATTCTGTCAGTGAAGTGACTAAGCAGTAAAGTGAATGGGTATAGATTTACGGAGTAATTAGTTTTTCTGTAAGTTAAAAAATCATTTTTGTTAGGCGCCACAGGTTAAAATTGTGCTCACAAAATGAAACTGCATCTCCCAAGCCTTTAAGTGTACACGCTGTGCTGGCTTCACTTAATAACATGGATTCATTTGGGAGCTATCTGTGTCTCTCTCTTCTGGCTCAATCAGACCTGCTTACTTTTCTGTATAAAGCAACATCTTAACTTTTAAGTAACAGCTCAGTAAAAATATAATGATCATCTCTAGATTTAATAATCTTTTACTAACGTAATCAGTCACTGGACACCCTCAATGTCCAAACTCGTTATGACTAGATGTAGGAGACGCTGTACCCTAAGCTCTAAACAAAAATTTACTGGAGGCCACAAATTTCACCCACTCGTAAACCTCTGACATGCAAAGGGGATTGTTACTAAAACTGTTATTTAAACGATATCTGGAGCCCTCTTACTCATATCCTTATGGAAGAAGAGGAAAAAATGCTGTTGGGTTTCAAGTGTTCAGCAAAAACAGAAGAACCAAAGTACAGCTTAAAATAACAGTGATGACCTTCTGCACATGACACTGAATGAGTTAAGGTTCAGAGAGTCAACTCTAAGGCCCTGATTCACTAAATGGTGCTACGTTTAAGCTCGTCTTAACTCACATTTACTTGAATGGGAGATTTATAAAATGTAGTTTTTTCTTGCTGGGGTTTTTAATTTTTTTTGCATTTGTTTGAAAAGTTCTGATATTTCTGAGAATCTTACATTTTCTTTTTTCTTTGCAAGCTGTCATTTTCCTTCTCTTTAAGTGCCTTGATATTGGAGAGCCACATCCTACTAAAATGTGATGCTATTATTTATAAAATATTTTACCAGGAAGTAATACATTGAGAGTTACCTCTCGTTTTCAAGTATGTCCTGGGCACAGTTAAGACAAATAATACATGGTTACAAATACAGTTACATAAATGAACAGGGTATACATTATATACAAGACATTGCATGCACAGTTAAAAATATATATATTATGGGCGTATGAAACAGTTACAGACCAGATTAAAATGTGAGACAGCCTTAGATTTGAAAGAACTTAAACTGGTGGTGGATGTGAGAGTCTCTGGTAGGTTGTTCCAGTTTTGGGGTGCACGGTAAGAGAAGGAGGAACGGCCGGATACTTTGTTGAGCCTTGGGACCATGAACAGTCTTTTGGAGTCTGATCTCAGGACAATTAAGATTAATTGTAATAAGATTGAGGCTGTAACACGCAATGATGACAGAGGAAATTATGTTCAAGATTTTAAAATATGTACTCTCTCTAGGATAATTAAGACAAAAAAAATGTGTATAAAACAAATTGTAAAAATATTTTTTATGTTTTTGGGGGGCTCATGGACTGCTTCGGTCCCAAGAAAATGCTTCAAATGTTTATACTCAGGATCACCTTTAAAACTCGAAAAGCTGTCTCTATTCATATTTCTTTTTCATGGTGTGGTTACAGAGGGAAGGGGGGGGGGCGGGGGCAAAATGTCACTTATTGGGAAAAGAAAGCAATATCTGACCAGAAAGCAGAGCAAAAACATAGATTCATCCCAAAGCTGTGGTACTTAACCTTTGACTTGCAGCTCTTTGCTAAATTGGTTTTCAGAATCACAAGGCGCACAGTATGTATTGTGGATTACAACAGGCTACATTCAAATTTTGTTTTTCTTCTCTGAGCTCAACTGCTTAGATGAGCAGGAAAAGGGTTAACCCAGGGGTTCTCAACTCCAGTCCTCAAGACCCCCCAACGGGACAAGTTTTCAGGATAGCCCTGCTTCAGCACAGTTGGATCGGTCAGTAGCTTCCTGCTTCAGCACATTGCTCAATCAGTGGCTCACTCAAAGATTGAGCAACCTGTGCTGAAGCTGGGATATCCAGAAAACCTGACCTGTTGTTGGGCCTTGAGGACTGAAGTTGAGAACCTCTGGGTTAATGATATACACATGGGGGGGCTTTGCAAATGTTGCCCACTCCATTTGGAGAAATGTTAAACATTCTGGTGTCATGCTGATATGCATGTGAAACTCGACTAAATCATCTCTGCAGTGTCATTTTTAACCGGGAACATACTGTAGACATAAAAAATGTGACTAACTTCAACCCTTTTAACACTGTCTAATCTGCTTGTTCAGAGATTCTTAACATATGCATGGTGATGTCTTATGCAGAAAAACATTGAATCAAGTATTACATACATAGGTTACATACGCCTATAATATATGTTATCGCTTACTGTGCATGGAATGTCTTGTACTGTATGTGATGTATAACCTTGCTCACTTAATGTAATACAGGAAAAAAGAAAACAGCGCAAAATCTCATGGTGTAGTATATATAAAATGTATTTAAATATTCAGGGAGCAGGTAAGCATTACACATACATCAGGGTAAAAATAGAAGAGCATGACATGTTATGTAACCAGCTGCAGCTTCTCATGTCAGATGAACACAGGTTCAATATACCCATGTTATCTTTTACACAGCACTTGTGTTTATACATTGTTTATATCACTTTTGTTTATTACAGTATACACAATCACTGTATATAAGATTCTGGTATTTTTTTATTCATTATAAACACGAGTTGTATATTTGTTTTCTAAATCACTCAGTTATCACTATCAGATGTGCGGTGTTCTTTCACTTATTTCTTACTAGTCTCTTAATGTAACTATGTATTTGTAGGCATCTGTCATCATCACTCTGTGCCCAGGACTTACTTGAAAACGAGAGGAAACTCTCAATGTATTACTTACTGGTAAAAAAAATTATAAATAAAAAAATATTAGGTCTGGTCAGGTATGCATTAAAAGTCAGTTATCTATGTTTAGCTACAATTTCTGCTGTAGAAAGTGCAGTTTCTCATAACAGTGCTACAGTATTGTGCAACTAAGCATTAAAAAAAAAATAATTTCCAATTTGAAAAAATGTAACTAAGGTATCTTGATACGGTGCTACCAAGATGCACAAGATAAGAATGACGCTTTTTTTGGTCACTTGTGCCCCAAAAAAATGACTTTGGTTCGTGGTCCGCATGGATTGGTTTATTACTTAGTATTTGCTGCCTATGTGGTTACATTTATTGGAAATCATCTTTGAACATCAAGAGCAAAATATAGACATTTTTATGAATGACTGACTTTGAAATATATGAATAGCAGTGTGATAACATCCGGTGGTTGGATAACAAGAAGTAGTGTTACTTTTCAGTTACATGTATTGATGTTTCCCTTATTACCGATTTGTTCGGATTGGTTATTAATGGTATTCTTGTAATTGGAGAAACATTTGTATTAATCCGATCCATGTTAAATCAACATGTTTTTATAAGCAAATGATTGCTTCTATTGCAGTTTTTATTCAGATTAGGGTTTCAAAGGATCTCCTGTAACATGTGTTCCAATAAGTGAACTTAAGCAAGACAAACACAAGTTAATGGGTATGGTCAAAGGGTCAATTGTTTACAATTGGGGAAAGAGTAAAAAAAACATCTGGCATTCAGTAATACACCTATAGAGGATAAATATTATAGTTGAAGCATTTAACGTGGGTTTCAGAGTATAGTGCTGTACTTGGAAAGATATCGATCAACACAAACAAACTTAATATGTATATGTAAGTTGAATATACAGTACTGATATGTACACATTACTCTTTGCATCCTGCTCAGAGCATAATTAAACTAACCTTAGCTGCCCGGCAAAACTAAAGGATTGAAGTTAGAATTTGTCCATTAAAATATTTTTGATGTGCAGTCCTAAGCACTCAATTTTCCTTCATTTGGGTCTTTGACTCCTGACCATTATGGGACTGCAATTGTGCAGTTGAGGCTTTAGTTTCATAGACTATTGTGTAAATTAAAATACAAATTCAGTTTGTGTGGAAAGAGAAAAAATACAATTTTTTTCAGGCATAGGGAACAGGTTGATGATGGGACCCAAATTTTCAGCGTAACACCAGTTCTGCTGGTACTTTCTTACCCCAAAATGTTCGCTAATAGACTTTAGTCAATACATAAGTCATTTAAGTTTTCATATTGTGGTGTTTTTGTCATACAAAAGTAAACTTCATATTTGCAAATGTTGTAATGTTGTCTGCATATTTGCAAATGTGTTAGTTTCTGTTTTTTTCTATTGTTATGGTTTGTTTGGGGTACATCTGTAGTGACAAAAGTGTAAGACACTGTCAGGTGTTGAGGTCATGGAACAGAAGTTAAAATTGAATAACGTGCTCACAATATTTTTTGAAGTTAGCCGAACTGAGGTGGGGGTGGGAGGTTTCCACTATAACAGTACCAGGAAAACATATTTGCCTTCTGGGTAAAAAATGGCTGCGGGGTGGAGGCTTACATCCGGTGGCCAGTAGATGACGTTGCAACTTTCTATTGGTGACCTCTGCGATCATGTTTAAGGTAAGCTTAAAATAGATATTCTTGTTGGGATTACTCTTTTAACTTAACTAGTAGCAATGGGTGAAAACGAAGAGAGCTTGGAGTTTACAACAAGGGAAAGCTTTTGCGTTGCCCTGATAACCATGGAGGCTTCCAGAGAAGAGGTTTCGGGCATTTTCTTGGACCCAGCAGGTGAAAGATAATAAAAGGGGCAGAGTTGGTGTTTAGTTGGTACAGTACTAGTTCTTTGTGCTTAGATACAAATGTAGAGCCATCATGCTGTAGTATTTATGGCTACACCGGTCCAATGGAATCCTAATGTCCTTCAGTTAGGGGACAGCTTTCTGGTAAGAAGCCCAGCCAGCAATCCTGAACAAGAGAAGAGGGGCTGGGCTAATTATATTTTGAGGTACCTGAAAATTAGATCCCTGAAGACATGATTGGCCTAATCCAGAATTGTTTTGGTTTGTTTTGTAATGGATACTGGTTCTGTGGTATTACACCCCTGGTCCTTCTGGGTGAATCTACCCAGGGCAGGTAAAACTGTTCTGTATATTGTTTTTAAATAAATATGATTTTGTAAAATGTATTATTACAAACTAGTCCTTGTCGCTGAAAATACTCGCAGCCTGTAAGTGATCATAAAGTCAAACCCTGTAACTGGCAACATGATAGACCTTAACAGGCTTTTACAGTAAGAGAAAGGAGGTACGCTCCGGTTATGTACGAAAGTGGGGAGGGGGGGCTAGGTGTAGTGTCCAGGGAACACTTGCCCAGCAAGCGACCAACTTCCCCACCAGTAGAACTGCAGCCTGTGCTGCTCCCTAATCTGTTCTAGTTCATGCCATCCTAAGGACTGATGTGTAGGGCACCTGGAGGCTGTATTTTGGGATCATGGGGACCCAGAAACTTCAGGAAGGGGACTACAGCATCACTGTTCAAACGGAGGGTGTTCACAGTATGGCGGGTGGAGCGCTTGCTCCACAGGTGGCTTGAGCCTCTGTTTGAGTTGCTGCAGCGAATACTTAAGCAGTCCCCAGCACAGGGAGCTGGAGAAAGACTCTGAGGCCCACCTAGTGCTTGCAGTAGTAGGCTGAGGCCAGCGTGAGGTTCCTGGCACCTCAGGACACTGCTGTGCGTAAGGTCTCAACAGACATTCCCGTGACACTCAGAGGGTAACTAAATCTTCCCAGGACTGTCGAAACTGGGATGGATTTGATGATGATCCTGCTGGTGGTGGGATACAAGAGTATGGAGGGTAGGGAGAAACATCTACATGGACCGGGTAGAATATGGATAGGGCACTATTATTAAAGGAGGTATGGATTCTCCATGTTATGGGAGGGATCCAGACATAACTCATTGGTTCAGATAGAAACTAAAGAAAATTGCAACACGCTGCCCAGGGAGCCAGGTCGTATAAAATGTTATTGAATGAACAACATCACCCAAAGGAGGTGTAGGTCGTCCTACGTGTTTTGCACACAAATGTGCTCTATCAAGGAGTATAGGGTAATAAGCCATGGAGCCTCTATATATACACTGAAGAGAAAACTTCTAATGAAATTCGCGCCAAAAAAGGGTCCGGGCATGACATCACAGCAAGCCTGCGTGCACGTCCCTGCTCACACGCATCCCCTCTGAAGCCAAAACAAGCCCGAATGTGGCAGCACAAAGAAAATGGCACAAATAAATGACAGTCAGCTGTGCTCCTCAGCCTCGCGCCGAGGTTCTAAGCTCTAAAGCCTAATGATAACTACTGCGCATGTGTCAAATGACAGAGACACTTACAATCATGCGCATGACCCCAATTAAAATGCCAGCCCTCGGAATACACATAACTATAGCATGAAAGAGCCAGAGCATAATCCAACTGTTGTCATTAAAATACATAACCTGCTAATACAACTTATTTATACATTCATGTGTCCCTATGGCAAATCCCCTACAAACAGAAAGCAAACATGTAACACACACATCATCCTTTCTCTTACAGATGTACATCTCAAGTAAACATTAAAGCATGAGAGAATTATGAAAATGAATATTTACACATAATTCATTTTTAAAAGCAAATGTAGAATTATTTTTTATATATAACAACATTTCTACTGTCAATATAATACACCACCTAAGGGTGAAATAAAATTACAGGATTCCTGTAATTTTGTAAGAGAGAGGATGATGTTTGATATTTGAACATTTTGTGGACACTGATTCAAATGATATTGCTGATCTAAAGACACATTTCTAAAGGTTAGAGAAGTTGTTAATTCAGAACACAAGAGCATTGTGGGACATGGTAACCCTGGAAAATTATATAAAAAACAAAAGAATTCCCAGGGGACTATGTATTAAAAAAGCACCCACTTTTGGGTTTCAAGATCCAATTTTTGAGCAACAATGGATCACAACTTTATAACATTGTTCTTTCAAATGAATGGAGTTAATTTTAGAACAAAATGTCAAAGAGAGGAAGATTTTGGAAACTAAAGTAAAATAATTGCAATCACAGTTACAACAGTTTCAAGACCTGGAAGGCTTTATGAATTTTGATTTAACATTATCTACTACCATTGACAAAATTGAGAGAGAAATAATGTTTAAAAAGCAATGTAATTATGAAAAAAAAGCAGAACTACAATTGGCAGAGGATCCTTTCTAACAGAGATCTTTCTTATCAGGGTCCTCAAAAAAGTTCTGGAAGAGAGAGTACTTTTGATCAACACCACGTAAATCTATTTTGAAAACAAGAACTAACGAACAGCCTAGTGGGGATTCAGACATCTCTGATGTGAAGAATTTGTCCCACTCTGTTACCTTGTCCCAAACAGATCGGTCGGGATATTAATCCTGTGCCTCCCACCTCCCAGAATCAACAAGACAGGAAGGCACTATGATAAGGGGATATAGACCATACCAGGATACTTCCTCGAGAAATCAAACATTCTCAAAATAGCAACAAAAAAATTCCCTCTCTTCGAAAAAAATCAAAAAGAACCAGGAGAGGAAAGAAGAAGAGATGGAAGTAGGATGCCAACAAACAGAAAGAAACAATCTTAGAGTATTTTTCAAATGTTATTAACATTTCTGGTCAAGAACTCTCATTTTCAGAAATAGCTCTATTGAGTAAAGAACTGAAATATGCCCCCACAATGGTTTTTGACTTGTTCACCTCGGCCATCGACGTACAGACATTTGATCGTAAACTAAACCTTAAATCAACAGATAATGGTGAAGGGGCTAATGAGACCAGTACTGCATTATTAAATGATGAAGAGATTTTCTTATCTTTGGGTAATCTTAATGCGCTGGGTGTTTTGGGAACCCATGGGGACGAAGATGGAGGTTCTACTTTCAGGGGTGCTTGTTATATTCAAGATGTAAATGATCTAAACGAACTATTGGGGAATATTGATGATGGTTCACAAACCACTCATGTTCTAAATGTCCCAACCTGAGGGGAAAAGCCATCTTCTATCCCCAATTAGCTAAAAGTCACTATCTGACTACCTTTGAAAATGTGGTTAACAGAGATTTACGTCTACAGTATTAGCACAGGGTTTCTCTTTTTCATACCTTTCAAAGGAAAATTTAAGTCACGACGAAAGAAAAGCTATGAAAACACGGCAAAATAATTCTTTGATGCTGCCACCTACTCTGGGCTACCAGGCGACACCACTAATGCTTTTATTAAAACGTTCCTGGATCTGATTGAAGTAGGAAAGGTGACTAATATTTTGAATAAGGATGAAATTAAATTTCTCATCAATCCTTGTCCAATTATTCCTGCTGTTTAACATCTCCCAAAGATCCATAAGACATTGGTCAACCCACCGGGTAGGCCAATTGTCTCATCCATTGGATCTTCGGGAGATGGATTGTCTAAATATATTGATCGGTACCTGCAACCTTTCGTCAGGGACCTTCCTTCATTTATATTGGATTCCTGGACATTATTACCCATCTGAAGGATATCAAATGAGGGTTAAAGTCTGTCTGGGTTACTCTTGATGTCACCTCGTTATACTCAGTTATCAAAGATGACAATGGGCTTGCAGCCATTCGCCATTATTTGGATGGTGCAGATAGTAATGAATTTAATACCACCTTTATATTAAATGCTATTTGGTTTTTATTCACGCACAATTATTTTTTTGTGTGATCACAAATTTTATTTACAGTGAAAAGGCACAGCCATGGGTACTAGCTTCGCCCCATCATATGCAAATCTATTTATGGGGTGCTGGGAGACACAGTTTTTTTTTAGTAGTTTAAATCCTTTTAGAAAGCACTTCACTTTTTACAAACGATTTATTGATTATCTAATTATGATTTGAGAAAGTGATTTGGTAACATTGCACTTATTTTTTGATTTTACAGTATAAATCAAAATTCTTTCAATTTAAAATGTACTTTTAATGTTAATCACCACCATATACACTATCTGGATCTTCTCCTTTTTATTGACATGAATAAAGACATCCAAACTTATGTCTTTAGAAAACAAAATTAAAAAAATATCTTCTGGAAGGCGGACAGCTGCCATCCCCAGGCGGTCATTAAGGGTATTTATTCCCAAGGGCCAATTCCTCAGGCTGAGGAGGAACTGTTTGACACAAAATGATTTTGTCCTACAGTCTGGGGAATTGTGCAATCGCTTCATTCAAAGAGGCTACAAACCTGGAGGATTTACAACGGGCCTTTGAAGAAGTACTGTACGTAGACAGACAATCATTGCTTTACCCTAAAGACAGGGTGTCTTTGACTGGGTTAACAGATCTATCAAAAGGAATAAATGAAAAAACAGGTATTTCAATACCAAAAATAATAAAGAGGAGCCGGAAAAAGTATCTTTGGACAAGGATGATATATCACTATGTTTATAACACAATTCAATAAATGTAGTAATCAAGTTAAACAGATTGTGTACAAACATTGGGATCTTTTACGAATGGATCACAACGTAAGAAAATATGTTGAAAAAGGACCACGATTTGTATACAGAAGACCAAAGACAATTGCGTTGTTTGTATCTCCTAGTTATGTTACCACCCCTTTAGTGACTACACATACCTTCATTACGAAGGGTTCTTGTAGATGTGGGGGATGTAAAATTTGTTATTTGATGAGACCATCCTCACATTTCTCAGGTTCTAAATCAAGTAAAAAAATTCCAAATTAAATCGTTTATAAATTGTGATACACAATATGTAATTTACCTCTTAACATGTGGGTGCAGAAAAAAATATGTAGGATGAACTACCAGAGCTCTTAAAATAAGAGTTATGGAACATTTGAGATTAATCAAAAAACAAGACTGCTCACATCCCGTATCAAAACATTTTATGGAGGGTAGACTTGGGGGTGCTAATAATTTAACTGTTAAAGGTAATGAGAAAGTTACACTAAAGGAACGAGGAGGAAATAAACTCAATCTTTTGAACCGCAGGGAGGCATATTGGATTGCTATGCTTGAGACCCGTTCTTCCTGTGGTCTAAATATTGAATGGAACCTCAGCCATTTTTTGAATTGAATCACTAAATAAAAATGTTGTAAACATGCGTTATAAATGAAGGGTGTTATCTTGTAGGTTATTTAGGAGCTTTTAGTGATATTTACTTCTTTTGATAGAGATCGGCATTATAAACTTTTATTCTACATTGCATTCCTGAACGTTTGGAGCACCCACTATTCCTATACCTTATACCTCATTGGTTCCACTATTATGTTATGAAATGTTATGACATAAAATGTTATGCATTATCCCATGTTATCCAATTTAAGGATGGTTTATAAATTGGGTTCTTAGCGGGATCCGTGAGATTCCACCATGGGGAGTTTGTAGCCATGTATCCTTTTGGCTACTAATCTGCCCTGCCTAACACATAAGCCCTGGTACCAGTACAGGCAGTGTTGGGGTTAATCTGGATTGCACTGCAGTAAACAACTCCCTGGAGTGACACTGCGGTGGGCCTAAGGCCTGTGTGCTGCCCTATCAGGGGCTCAAACCTAGGAACCCCCCAGGCACATAAGGGGCTGCAGAGCAAAAGTTAGTGGGTTGCTGTTGGTGTTGGAATTGTGGAGCCAGGACTCTGGCCACCTTCCTTCCCCTCCCTCAGGGGTGTGGGACAACTACCCCATACTCCATCAGGGAGCATGGGAGCAAGGGATAGACCTTTTGGGCCTCAAGCCCTGGGGGTTGAGTCCAGGGACCACAGAGTGTACAGATTGTATGCTGTTTGAAGAATTAAGGCCAGTTGCTGCTTCTATACTCCTGCCTGCGACTGCAGTTTATCAGGGGGAGTGAAAGAGGGTTTTCCTGCAGGAACTGCACCCAGCACTGTTGGTGCCTGCGTGGAAAGGAGGCCCTGCACCAAGAAAGATCTAGAAGATGCCTAAAGTCTGTCATGTTCGTCCCCAACTAAAACCGACGGGCACTCAGTATCCTGTAAGCCTAACAGGTAGCGTTGAGTTTGCCTCCAGTTGGGGGAAAACCTATTACACTTACTTCTAAAATCCTTAGGGTCCCCAAAAGCTAGCACCACCACTGATCATATTCTTGGGTGCGTAATAGTTTACAGCATCTGGGAAAGTAGCAATCCATGCAGCTCTATGTAGTAATTTATTTTTCACATTAGATGATCCACACTACTTACAGTTCTGAGGACCCTTTGTTTCCAAGAAGAGCATACTTGTCCAGGAGAAATACTATAGAATCAGCCTCACTCCAGTGTACAATGGAAACTCATCTACTAATGATATTGGGTTCAGTTAAGGGAGAGGAGGCGATTTGAGTTATTTTACATTATATAAATTGAATGCAACTTGCTAAATTACATTCCTGTTTTCAAATAGCTTTCTCTAGAGAAATTCCTATGAGCATTATCTGTTCCCTTGTGGCAGCATTATGAATACTGTATTATGGTTTCACAGGGTGTGTATTGTTGTATTTAACTCTTTTGTTTGTAGAGCTTATTTAGCTCATATACTGATGAAACCTGACGGATATGAATTTTGTAGATGATCAAAGTTCAGGATAATGGCTTTGAACCTGTGTTATGAAAAAGCAGCTGAATACGTTGTAGTGTATTCTAGTAATATTCTAGCTTCTTATCCAGCATACAGAATACATGTTGCATTGAGTCTCCTGTTAATCCTACTTTATATCACTAATCGCCAGATAACTAACGTTTATCGGTTTTACAATAAATAGGCGTTCATTTTAAAATGACTACTAAAAACCATGCAGCACAATAAATGCAGAAAAATGTGCGTATTGGGATGTACTCCAGTAGTTTTCTAGAACCATTATGGATTTTATTGACATAATTAGTAACAAACAAATATGCTTGTATGTTTAGAAATCAACATTACTTTTTTTTAAATGTTTCTTTAGAGCTTCTATTTTAAGCATAAAATCAGTAGAGAGCACAGTCATTATTTTCATTGGCGGAAATACAAGCCTTTTTTTTTCATAAATATATATATACCCAAAACCTAAACAAGAGACGCATTATTTATTTTAGATTGTAGATATTTTAAAGGGCAATGATGTGTACTTGCCCTGCACTCCTACTGTATTTCTCCAATAGGATTCAATTATATTTTCAGTGGTGCGTGGCGTCTCTGTGGCAGGAACCCCTCATCCATCACACTTGCCGTAATAAAGAAGTAAGGAGAGGTATTCGCACCCGTAGTGTTCAAAGAGTCCTCAGACCATTTTAATAATATTCAAAAGCTAAATACTGGCACAATATTTTGGGGTACAAAATGAACCCTTCCTTGGGTGCATACATTTCAAAGTGTAAGAGCGGTGGTTAAATACATGTACAAATGTCCTCTCCTTAATTCTCTAATATTTTAAAGTGCTACAACATCAAAAACGAAAGATATTACACAGAGAATAAAATGGATTATGAAAAGGTGGCATTAACCAAAAATATGCTTATATAAATAGTAAGGATGGGTATTTTCGAGGGTTTGAAATCCTAAAACAAGGGGATTGTCTGTATTACCCAAATTATTGTTTTGAGGGCAGTCCCGGACTACTTGACCGTTACTACATAATTGATCTAAAGTAAAAAAACAACAACAAAAAAACTTATTTCCTGTTTTCTCTTGAATCAGATGTATTTTTGCTATATTTCCACCTCCATATAAATATACGCCCTCCCCTTGGAGCCATTTTGTTTCAGTAGGGGAGCAGTACGGATGCGAGCAGGTCTCACGGTAGACCCTGCCCTTGTGTTTATAAATAAAACATTATTAAAATTGATATTCTATTAAAATAAATATATATATATTAAAAAAACAATTAATGCAATACTTATTATATTACATTTACCTCTGGTCACATATATAGGGTGACCCTACTGTACTTCCTGCTTTAACAGCAACAGTCCCAGATGTTCATTAAATGACCTGGGGTCCCGATAATATACTCAAAATCATTTAATGTTCCAGTTTTTAGCTTTTCCCCGGTGGAACTCACTTAAACCCATCAAAATAAACACTGAATGTTTTTATGTGATCAATTGTAAACAAGTTTCAATATATAGCTAAACCCCGTTATAATGCGGTCCTCGGGGTCCACCCGATACGACCGCGTTATAACTGGGATCGCGATTTAAAAAAATAAAATGGCCGCCGCGATCACAGGTTTCGTGGCCGCCGGAGGGGGAGAGCTGGGATAACTCTCACAGCTCTCACTGACCCTAGCGTGGTGGCAGCCCCCCCCCCCCCCCCGCAGCACTTACCTCCATCAGCTGATCTGTGCAGAGAAACTGTGAGTCTGCGAGAGAGGGGAGCGGGGGGAGGATCTGATGGGCCAGACTGTCAGCTGTTTATGAGTCCCTGGCCAGGAACCAGCTCCCTTCTCTCCTCTCCCCCAGCGGAGGTACGGGGAGGGAAGGAGAGATGTGTGTGTATGTGTGTATATGTGTGTGTGCGTGTATGTGTGTGGTGATGGGCAGGGGGCATGGGATGTGCAGGGGGGATGGGATGTGCAGGGGGGGTTATGTGATGGGATGTGCAGGGGGTGATGTGCAGGCATGGGATGTGATGTACAGGAAGGGGAAAGGTGATGGGCGGATGGGATGTGATGTGCAGGTGGGGTGATGTGCAGGAAGGGGGGATGTGATGGGCAGGGGGGGTGATGTGCAGGAAGGGGGGATGTGATGGGCAGGGGGGGTATGATGGGATGTGCAGGGGAGTATTGTGTGTGTCAGTCCGTCTGTTAGCAATAAAGCTTTTAAAAAAATTTGCTTTTAAAAAAACGGGCGCCACGCTCACACCGCATTATAAGCGATCCGCGTTTTAGCGGATCTCGCTATTACGGGGTTGAACTATATTAGAAATCTCTAATTAAACTATTTATTAATATAAACCAAACCGTCATTTTGATACACTCGAGAGTTTTGTTATGTTAGGAAACTGAAATAAATCATTGATGCAGTATAAATAGGGACGCTATTAAAGAAATACCATTATAATATTTATTTTTTGAAGTGATGTAATTCGTTTTATAAATCTTTTTTTTAATGTGTCCCGGTTTCTGCTATTGAAAATCTGCTCACTCGATGTATTATTATGTGTAACACCCTTCACATATACAAAGGAACATCTGAATGTTCTTTCAACTTCGTTTCTAGTACTCTGCTAGTTAATAATTTCCATTTTTTTTAAACTCACATGCATTGGATTTTTATTTTTATATTTGATCAAATATAAACAATTGATGGTACAGAATAAAAAGAGGTGAAGGAGACATGAATGCGGTGTTACAGGTCTTATACGTCTGTATAATTTGTAATATGAGAGACATACATGACACAGATCTATACGTGAGAGTTGAATAATGCTTTAACACCCAGGCAATGGTGATAGACGGATACTTGTAAAAGTAAAAACTCAAAGAAATGGTGCACTCACACGACTCCATGAAAATGCCTCATGTGCCCAGCAATCGCCCGCCGGTATAATGTATACTGTATGTACTGTATATTCTCTTCAGCAGAGAAAGAAGTGACACTCTTGTGGTCTTGTAAATTCAGATAATAAACATTTATTGTGGAGGGATCAACGTTTCGGTCCCCAACAGGGACGGAAATGCCGATCCCTCGACAATAAATGTTTATTATCTGAATTTACAAGACCTCAGGAGTGACACTTCTTTCTCTGCTGAAGAGATTGTACATTATACATGTAAGACTATCTTAATATATAAAATCGAATGGTTGGTACTAGCTGCGGTGAATCTGATTGGTCCTCAGCCTCTGGCCAATCAGATTGGTGGGTCTGACGTCACCCAACTGCCACTCTCTTCCCACTCGGCCGGACACACACACACACACACACACACACACACACACACACACACACCTCTCTCTGTCCTCTCCCCCCCATCACACTCACCTCCCTCCCCGGCGCTCCACTCACCTCCCTACACTCACCTCCCCCCCTCCCCGGCGCTCCACTCACCTTCCCCCTCCCCGGCGCTCCACTCACCTCCCCCCTCCCCGGCGCTCCACTCACCTCCCCCCTCCCCAGTGCTCCACTCACCTCCCCCCCTCCCCAGCGCTCCACTCACCTCCCCCCCTCCCCGGCGCTCCACTCACCTCCCCCCCTCCACTCACCTCCCCCCCTCCACTCACCTCCCCCCCTCCCCGGCGCTCCACTCACCTCCCCCCCTCCCCGGCGCTCCACTCACCTCCCCCCCTCACCGGCGCTCCACTCACCTCCCCTCCTCCCTGGCGCTCCACTCACCTCCCCCCCCTCCCCGGCGTTCCAATCACCTCCCCCCCTCCCCGGCATTCCACTCACCTCCCCCCCTCCCCGGCGTTCCACTCACCTCCCCCCCTCCCTGGCGTTCCACTCACCTCCCCCCCTCCCCGGCGGGGGAACAGGAAGTGGGCAGGCAGCCTGCAGCTGCCACGCAGTGCCTAAGATGGTGGTGCCCAGAAGGACCCCCTTCCTCCCTCGCTGAGTAACTAAGATGGCGGCGCCCGGAAGGAGAGGTGACGTGTGTGTGTGTGTGCGTCACTGTGTGTGTGTGACACTGTGTGTGTGTGTGTGTGTGTGTGTGTGTGTGTGTGTTGGACACTGTGTGTGTGTGTGTGTGTGTGTGTGTGTGTGTGTGTGTGTGTGTGTGTGTGTGTGTGTGTGTGTGTGTGTGTGTGTGACACTGTGTGTGTGACACTGTGTGTGTGACACTGTGTGTGTGTGTGTGTGTGTGTGTGTGTCACTGTGTGTGTTTGTCAGACACTGTAGGGTGGGGACCGGAGCTACGCATGGGGGGGGGGGGGGGCAGGAGCGGAGAGAGAGGGGGGAGCGGAGAAACATACAGGGGGAGTGGAGAGGAGGAACCCGGAAATTTTAAGCAACCCACCCCCCTCCTGTCCACTGTCCCCCCCCCCTCCTATCCACTGCCCCCCCTTCTGTCCACTGCCCCCCCTCCTGTCCACTGTCCCCCCCCTCCTGTCCACTGTCCCCCCCTCCTGTCCACTGTCCCCCCCTCCTGTCCACTCTTCCGTCCCCGTCCCCATCCTGTCTACTGTCCCGTCCCCGTCCCCCTCCTGTCCACTGTCCCGTCCCCCTCCTGTCTACTGTCCCGTCCCCTCCCTCCAGTCCACTGACCCATCCCCCTCCTGTCCACTGTCCCGTCCCCCTCCTGTCCAGTGTGTGTGTGTGTGTGTGTGTGTGTGTGTGTGTGTGTGTGTGTGTGTGTGTGTGTGTGTGTGTGTGTGTGTGTGTGTGACACTGTGTGTGTGTGTGTGTGTGTGGGACACTGTGTGTGTGTGTGTGGGACACTGTGTGTGTGTGCGTGTGTGTCACTGTGTGTGTTTGTCAGACACTGTAGGGTGGGGACCGGAGCTACGCATGGGGGGCAGGAGCGGAGAGAGAGGGGGGAGCGGAGAAACATACAGGGGGAGTGGAGAGGAGGGACCCGGAAATTTTAAGCAACCCACCCCCCTCCTGTCCACTGTCCCCCCCCTCCTATCCACTGCCCCCCCTTCTGTCCACTGCCCCCCTCCTGTCCACTGTCCCCCCCCTCCTGTCCACTGTTCCCCCCTCCTGTCCACTGTCCCCCCCTCCTGTCCACTGTCCTCCCCTCCTGTCCACTGTCCCCGTCCCCTCCTGTCCACTGTCCCCGTCCCCTCCTGTTCACTGTCCCCGTCCCCTCCTGTCCACTGTCCCCCCTCCGGTCCACTGTCCCCCCCTCCTGTCCACTGTCCCCCCCTCCTGTACACTGTCCCCCCTCCTGTCCACCCCCCTCCTGTCCAATGTCCCCCCCTCTCCTGTCCACTGCCCCCCCCTCCTGTCCACTGTCCCCCCCTCCCCCTGTCCACTGTCCCCCCCCCTCCTTTCCCCCCTCTCTCCCCCCTTTCCCTTCTCCCTCTCCCCTTTTCCCCCCTCCCTCTCCCCCTCCCCTTTTCCACCCCTCCCCCCCCCCTTTTCCTAGCGGGAAATTTAACTCATGGGCAACGCCGGGTCTCTCAGCTAGTACATAATATTTGTTTTTTAACATACCGGTAAATAAGTCACAAGATTTATTATAATGCCATTGCATGTCAATATAACATTTTATAAGCAGTTGAATCTGTAATGAAAATCCACTGTGGGTCCCACTCCCTCAGAATTTATATTACACCGATGTTACGTAAAGTGTTTGTCTGAACAAATAGTACTCTACCATCTACTCTCTGCTAGTGTATCAGCCAATAATTATCAGGTTTTTTTTAACCCTTATACATTAAACCGCTGTTGCGTAAAATGTTTGTCATACAAATACCACAATCTACTGGAATACTAGCCAATATTAGCACATCAACTTTCTGCTACTGTAGCACTAGCCAATCATTTCCAATAGGTTTCCCAATGTTACACAATACTAGTTTTGCTGAAAGATATAGAAAGAACCATCTACTTTCTATTAGTAATACCCTAGTCATTGCCGATACAATCCAGTTATTGAACACTGTTATAGAACGCCGTCAGTAAAGTATAGTGGTTGACAAGGCATACAGATAGCACCACCTAGCCTCTCTACTTATATACAATAATGTCCTATTGCTTCTCCTCGGAGAAGGAGTGGCTCAGTGAGTAAAGACACTGAATGACACTGAGATTGCTGCAGGGGGAGCCTGGTTCAATTCCCGGTGACAGCTCCTTGTGACCTTGGGCAAGTCACTTTATCTCCCTGTGCCTCAGGCACCCAAAACATAGATTGTAAGCTATCTGTTTGTCAGACACTGTAGGGTGGGGACCGGAGCTACGCATGGGGGGGGGGCAGGAGCGGAGAGAGAGGGGGGAGCGGAGAAACATACAGGGGGAGTGGAGAGGAGGGACCCGGAAATTTTAAGCAACCCACCCCCCTCCTGTCCACTGTCCCCCCCCTCCTATCCACTGCCCCCCCTTCTGTCCACTGCCCCCCTCCTGTCCACTGTCCCCCCCCTCCTGTCCACTGTTCCCCCCTCCTGTCCACTGTTCCCCCCTCCAGTGAGTAAAGACACTGACTGACACTGAGATTGCTGCAGGGGGAGCCTGGTTCAATTCCCGGTGACAGCTCCTTGTGACCTTGGGCAAGTCACTTTATCTCCCTGTGCCTCAAGCACCCAAAACATAGATTGTAAGCTCTACGGGGCAGGGACTGTGTCTGCAAAATGTCTCTGTAAAGCGCTGCGTAGAACATGCTATTATTATTATTATTATTATTATTATTATTATTATTATTATTATTAACACTGTTACAGTATGTCTCACTGCTGTTGGGTACGGTGTTTGATATACAGAATACAGATAGCACCATATGCTAGTTTACTAGGCTAGACATTTCCTGTTGGTTTAACTCTGATATGTTATGTAGGTATTGCGTGTTTGGCAAACAGCATGATCTACTCTCTGCTAGTAATACTCTAGCTCAAGGGTGGCCAACTCCAGTCCTCAAAGGCAACCAACAGGTCAGGTTTTAAGGATATCCCTGCTTCAGCACAGGTGGCTAAGTCAGTGACTGAGCCACTGATTGAGCCACCTGTGCTAAGCAGGGGATATCATTAATACCTGCTCTGTTGGTGGCCTTTGAGGACTGAAGTTGGCCACCACTGCTCTAGCCAATTATTTCCATAATTTTGCAAAACACAATCAAAAATGATTTTTTTTATAGACCCAAAACTCAATTACCCAAGTGAAAGTGTCCACCTTTAATAAATAGAGCATCTGGGATTGTACCAGCAAACTATTTTGAGACTTAGACTTTTAACTTGATGTCTAGTTGTACTGGCTGGCACATAAATCTTTTTTTTTATTTTTATATATATATATAAAGTTCAAGGTGAATTCAGGACAAAAATAATCTAATAGCAGACATGTTTCATTGGTTAAATCTGTGCTAGTGAGGTCTCGTCTTACAAAAGTTAAATACCTGTAAGTATGTTTCCATTATTTTTTTAAGCAGCAGCTTCATCCCCCCCTCCCCCCTCCCCCCTCCAAAGGATTTTGTAAACCTTACCTGAACCAGGGGGTTCTGTGAAACGGATCTCTGTGTTCTCCTGGCCACCAAGGACATCTGGTTCCCGAGATGTTAGTAGTTTTTTTTGTGCGTTGCGTCTTAACACAAAAAAAAAAAAATGGAAGTTGCAACGTCAACTCTCAATGATGATGCACATATGTATTGGCTGCCGAAGAAAAACTTTACCCCATGGCCATTTTGTGTCCACCAAGAAAATATTCTTACTTGGTGAACAAAAATGCTCGACAGCCGGAAACTGGGGATCTCCGGAGGTTGGTGATGTCCGAGTGTAACGGATACTCTGCACTGGAAAAATGCACCCCATTCATGGAACCAGTTGAAGAAAAAAAAACGTTATTGTTGAGTTTATTCCCCTTTTTTTCCCCCTCATATATGAGCTTAAAGTAATTTTTCCATTAAAAATCAGATGATAACAAGGGGGGGTGAAGAAGGTGTAATGGACCAGTGGCATGATAACAGGTTACTGTTTTTAAAAGATAGATTGCTGATAAAAGTGACAGTGGGTAAGAGGATTATGTGATGTATAGAGAGCTAAATACAGTAAAGAAAAAATGATGACGGTATAGAATAGGGAATGAAAATAAAGGTAGTTACAGATATCTATAACATTGTTCTTTAAATTCAGTGTCCTTGTTAAGCCTCATTGTGTTGATATCATGTTAATTCGTACAGTTTTAATTTGTGTGTGGGCATTTGAGGATCTGAATTCTGAGATCATTTACAGTAGGAAGTGATGGCCAATGATGTTGCATTTGAGCTATTAACCACTTAAAGGCAGTCCAAGCAGCACTTAATATATGAAGCCTTTGATTACCTTTATTGAAAACGTATTTGATTTGTTCTCTGGTGAGCGATCAGCAAAGATCCTACTTCCCAGGGCTCACTAAATGGCTGCGTTTCAGCTTCACTCAATCCTTCAGTCAGTGTAACTCAACAGCTACAATGTATCCTTATATTACTAATGTAACATTATTTATTGTTACAATTTGCACCTCACACTGCTGAGGATATTGACAACAAATTATCACAAACATGAATGTGTTGGAAAGATTTTGCACTGCTGTGGAAGTGTCCTTATTAGTATTGGACCGAATCCTAAATTATACCGGGTACCAGGTACTCGGGCAAAATAAGACATTTTGCCAGGCCAGGTACCCGGCCATCTCCTGATGAAATCACTTTATGTGAAGAAACGCGTAGAGAAGAGCGTTTTTTAGCTGCTGTCACACCGTGATATACATTTTGACTCTATCCTCACTGCCCACCTCATTACGGACTGCCTTTGGGAGTACAGAGAGACTTCTCTGATCAGCCCCTGCATTGCGGGGTCACGGACTGCAGACCTCATATCCGGATACACTAACATTGTGGAGGACTTCCGGGTCACATTGTGGTAAGCTTTTTCCTGTATCCCCTGCTGGATGTCGGTTCAGCAGAGCTGAGAAAACCCAGACAGAGAGAGGGCGCGCCATCCAAGGCACAACGTGGGCGGTTGGCGAATGAGTATACTCATTATATGCATTTATTTATCCTGTGTTTAACATGAGGGTCTTTTTTGAGAGTTTCCTTATGTGAAGAGGATAAAGACACCTCCCAAAAGACCACACTCACACCTGCCCGTGTGAGTGTTTGTAATCTTTTTCTGCTTTTGATATATATACTCTCAATCATTGGAATCAGGCATTGTTATTATTTATTTGTATTGTCCCTAAACATTTTCATTCTCATCCATTTACTCTGAGGGAGACACCGCAATTGAGGTTTGCTGGTTAACTTAAGAGGCTATTATCTGGATCAGAAGAGAAGAAATTCCACATCAGGAGAATATACTGTAGAAGAAAAGAAAAGAAACCTTGATGTGACAGCATTTGCACAAGGCCGTATATATTGTGAGACAACTATCAAGAACTATCTGGAGACCCATAGTTCAACAGGACTTGACATTTTATATGTGATGGTCTTTGGCAGTGCTGATATTGCTGTGTTGCAGTTCCCGTTTTGTATATACTATGGTAGACCTGCATCACGTGACTATCGCACATGTGACACTGTCAGAGAAAGAGGTAGCATCACTTTAAGCCTACAGCTGCCCATCTAAGGGCGTTGGATCTGGCGTCTGAAGGGGCTGTCCTTACCAACTCCCTTCCTTCTATAAATACGCGCGGATGACACTTTACGTTACCTCCTGACGAAGCACGTGGTGCGAAACGCGTAGAGGTCACGACAGGTCATCCTGCGCGTGTTTGCTGAGAGGCTGAGACGGAGCCTGCCTGAGGCTCTAGTGGTGGCTGTTCCATCTTCCCAGGTGCCGCGATCCGGATCTTGTGCGGTCAGCTGTGGACCCCCACCTTTGCCCTAGCGTAAGTGTCCGTCTCCCCCTGTCAGCGGGTATTTAGTCCTCATGGTGGTTTTCACCCAAATCCCCTTGGGCTGTCAGTACTTTCCTTGTTCATTTTTACATTGAATGTTATTTGTTGTATGTGATGTATTTTTCCTAGATATTTTATGTTATACATATGTATGGCATTAATTTCTGGGCATTTTACTTTTACTTTCATCTTTTGAGCTGAGAAGGGGTTGGATCCTCTCAGTCATTTATGTGTTTGTTTTATTAAAATACTGTTATTAACTCCATCCCTTGTGCGCTTCTGTGCTATTTTCTTTCTATTTATTGAAAACGTATTTGATTTGTTCTCTGGTGAGCGATCAGCAAAGATCCTACTTCCCAGGGCTCACTAAATGGCTGCGTTTCAGCTTCACTCAATCCTTCAGTCAGTGTAACTCAACAGCTACAATGTATCCTTATATTACTAATGTAACATTATTTATTGTTACAATTTGCACCTCACACTGCTGAGGATATTGACAACAAATTATCACAAACATGAATGTGTTGGAAAGATTTTGCACTGCTGTGGAAGTGTCCTTATTAGTATTGGACCGAATCCTAAATTATACCGGGTACCAGGTACTCGGGCAAAATAAGACATTTTGCCAGGCCAGGTACCCGGCCAGGTAGCATAGACTTACCTGCAGCCGGCAGCGGAGGGTGAGGAAGACAGCTGCGGAGGATGAGGAGAACTGCGGCGACATCGTGGGAGCAGCAGCAGACATCCTGGTGGTGGTGGCAGTAGAAGATGTCCTTGTTGAGCCAGTGGGAGCAGCGGAACACAGCCCAGCTGATGCCGGTGGGAGCCGGGGAACCATGTGACCGGAGCAGGAGCGTTCCTATTGGACAGCCAGCTCCTCCTCGGCTGTCCAATAGGAACGCTCCTGCTCCGGTCACATGGTTCCCCGGCTCCCACCGGCATCAGCTGTGCTGTGTTCCGCTGCTCCCACTGGCTAAACAAGGACATCTTCTACTGCCACCACCACCAGGATGTCTGCTGCTGCTCCCACGATGTCGCCGCGGTCTTCACGTCTTCAGCTCGCTCTGAAATTACCCGGCCCTGGTTCCAGCCCCCTGCAGCTAGTCCGGGTCATTTCCAGGTAGCTGAAAAAGCACCGGGTAATTTCCGGGTACCCGGTACATCACTAGTCCTTATACCTGCTATAGTAATCAAAGAAAGCTCAGTATATTAAAACTACTTAAAAAATGGCATTAAGAGTTTAAAAATAAAAATAAATGCAGTAAGTATTATCTAATACTATTATTTATTTATAAAATGTTTTACCAGGAAGTAATACATTGAGAGGTAACTCTCATTTTCAAGTATGTCCTGGGCATAGAGTTAAGATGACAAATAATACATGGTTACAATACATAGCTACATACACTACCGACACACTTTATTGAAGTGTGGTCGGTACCGCAAGCCGGGAAATCTCCCGGCTTGCTAGTGGCCGCCCCTCGGCGTGCCGCGCGTCATAGACGCGCGGTCACGCGTCATCGGGAGCGTGCGCCCCCTGCACGCGTGTCCAGGGGCTCCCCGAGGGAGCCCTGGTGTCCCGCGATCGCGGGACAGCGGCAGGGGGTTCCGGGGGACCCGGCGGACCCGGCAGCGGTAGGGAGAGCGCCCCGATCGGAGGGCGCTCTTCCGCTGCTTCGGCGCGCGCCCGTCACACTCGGGCGCGCGCCAGGCTACTGCTGCGGCACAGAACGGGCAAATGCTCGAATAAACTGTGCCGCAGCAGTAAGTGAACAGGGTATACATTACATACAAGACATTGAATGCATAGTTAGAGATAATATATATTATAGGCGTATGTAACAGTTACAGAACAGATTAAAATGTGAGACAGCTTTAGTTTTGAAAGAACTTAGACTGGTGGTGGCTGTGTTAGTCTCTGGTAGGTTGTACCAGTTTTGGGGTGCACGGTAAGAGAAGAAGTGGCCGGATACTTTGTTGAACCTTGGGACCATGAGCAGTCTTTTGGAGTCAAATCTCAGATGATAAGTGCTGCATTTGGTAGGGATTGAGGAGCTTTTTCAGGTAGACGGGTAGCTTGCCCAAAAAGTATTTGAAGGAAAGACAGGAGAGATTAGTGCCTAGATTCAAGTGATGATCAATCTAGTTCTTTGAGCATTTCACAGTAATGTGTGTTGTAGTTGCATTGGAGAACAAAATGGCATATTGAATTGTAGAAGGTATCGAGTTTGCTAAGGTGGGTTAGGTGTGCCGAGCCGTATACCATGTCCCCTTAGCGATACGCTTTCTGACCAGCAGACTTAGCGAGGATTTGTTCTTGTAAAGTACACCTAGTTCGGCATAGGTTTTGGATGTCAGGGTATCAATGTGCTTCCCAAATGTTAAATGGGAGTCAAACCATATGCCCAAGTATTTAAAACTAGTAACAGGAGTTAGGGTGGTGTTAGCGTTGGTTATGATCTGGAGCTCAGTCATTGGAATCTTTAAAATGTAGCCTTGGTCCCAAATACCTTTGTTTCAGTCTTGTCAGTGTTTCAAAAACAGTTTTTTTGGGAAATCCAATTTTCAAGTCTCACAAAGTCAGATTGAAGTATGTGTTCAAGGTCAGAGAGGCTAGGGCTGTGTGCATATAAGATTGTGTAATCTGCATACATGTGTATTGAAGCTCCCTTGCAAGTGGTGGCAAGATCATTGATGAACACTTAGAAAAGTAGGGGTCCCAGAACAGAGCCTAGCGGGACACCACAGGTGATATCTAAGGGGTTGTAGTTAGAGCCTAAGAAGGACACATGTTGGGATCTACCTGATAGGTAGGAATGAAACCAGTTTAAAGCATGCTTCCCTATTCCAGAGCACTGGATTTTGTTAAGGAAGATAACATGATCAAAAGCCTTTGCAAAATCTAGGAATATTGCACCAGTGAGTTGTCCCAGTTCCATTCTACACTGGATTTCATAGCAAACTTTTAGCAGGGTAGTTACTGATAGAACTGATTTATTAAAAACACACATGTAGCATATCGCATGGATTGTGCCATATGGTGTCGCCACAACGTCATGGGTTCTGGCACTGCAGAGGCTATGGCATCGCTTTTAAGCTTGTTTGTCTTGAGGAGATCTTGGAAGGCGGTCTGGCAAGCAGGAGAACAGAAGAAGATCAAGCATTACTTGACATTAAAGTGAACATTGCTCTCAAAGCAATTTTCCTCACAATGCAAAGTGGTTTTGAAATGTGTTGGGATCACACTCTGTACAGTATGTACTTTGCCACAAATCTTGAGATGTTTTTCCTTACACTCTATTTGCTTCAAGTTTTAAAGCAGCAGTTCAAGCTGCCATTGAAACAAAAATTTATTTTTTCCCATTCAATATGCGCATCAATACAATCTACACACTGACAAGTGAATAGCTAAGTTGCCGATCTATCCGTTCTCATGTGATCGATCTGCGAAGATTCAGGTAAGTGGTTCACTAAATGGCTGTCTGCAGCAGAAGAGGGCCCAAGATGCAAAGTGGAGAAGATCATGTGACCAGGCAGTCACTGGATACAATTGGTTCACTGCTAGAGAGAGGGCAGGGGTGTGTCAGAGCCCGTTTCAGAAGAGATTGTAAGCTCTTTGGTGCTGGGACTCCTCTTCCTAAATGTTAATGTTTAAGTCTGAAGCACTTATTCCCATGATCTGTTGTTTGTATTATTTGTTATTTATATGATTGTCACGTATATTACTACTGTGAAGCGCTATGTACATTAATGGCGCTATATAAATAAAGACATACATACATACAAAAAGAAGGATGTGACTTTGTAAATGGTTGCTATATGAACAAAACATTTTTTAAATGCTACAAGTATTTTCTCATAGTACAGAACTGATTTATTTAAAAAATTAAAAAAAAAAAAACAGGTAGGATATTGCTTGAACTGCAGCTTTAACCAGATTTAATTTTTTTTCATTTTTATTTTATTTTCAGTCATTTATTAAATGTATATTTCTTCCCGATGCGGTACGTTTTTTTTTCTTTCTTAAATATATATTTTGTTAGTCCAAATAAAAGGACATACTATAGAAGTACTCACCACGATCAAGAGATGTCTAATTTCCATTACTAATACATTATGTACAGTATACATTATTGCCAAATGCATATGCAGAAACAATTTTGCAAATGAAAACATGAGTTCTTTATGTAGCTAGTTATCAAATGTAAAATATTTTATACCAACTGGAACAAATCAATTTTATTTCTCCAATCGTCATGGATTATTTCTGGGGGAAAAAAGACGGAAGGGTTATATTAGCTAGAGCGAAAGACATGGACACCTGCAGGGAAGAGGAGAAGGTGGTAACAGGGAATTGAAAGGCACAGGGAAACAAAGGAGAGAAAATGTTAAGGTAATGCTTTTTAATTCCTTTGGTACACCGACACCTGTATCATTTTGGTACAATAATATAATGCAGGTGCCTTGTACAGGGAAAGGATGTGCATGTGGAATATTTGCTTGTGAAGCAAATTATTTTAAAGCACAGTTTGTTTCCCTCCTAGGCTGCACTTATAGGGCCTCATGCAGAGAGCAGCGAATTTAAAAATTGGAGAGTTTAATAAAAAGTAGCTTTTTTGGAGAGTTTTATTCTCCATATGCAGAAATGTGCGAATTCTGCAATGTTTGGCATTAATGCGTGTGGCGAGTTAGAATTGGAGAGATGCGCGCTGCAGAAATGTGTTAAAAAAAAATCGCGCAATTTTTTTTCCCTTTCCTATAGGCGGCGAGCTCCATGTACTTGCCAACTTTTCTTGGCGAGGCAAATAGTAGCAAATCGCGCCATTTTCTTGGCGCGAACAGCTGCTAGATGCCGTTCGCGGCTCTCTGCATTAGGATATTTTTAAAAATGGCGAGATGTAGGTTCTCGCCAGCCGCGCGGCGAGATTTTAAAAAAGAAAAAAAAAATGGCGCGTTTTCCGTAACTCGCCATTTTCGGCAGTTTTCTGAGCGAATTTCCCCCAAAAATGGCGAGATTTGAAATAGCGCTGCTCTCTGCATGAGGCCCATAGTGCCGGCTACAGCTATGGCTATGGATGACGTCTCCCGTCTCCTTAGCCCAAGCGAAAGTTGTAATTTGAGCTTGGAAGACGTATCTTGCTACAAGGGGAGTGACAGAAGGCAGAGGGGTGGTGACAAGAGCAAGGGGGAAATGGAGAAGAGTTGTAATTTCTGTTTGTGTGCTGAATTTACACTACTTTTACTTTAAATTACAGGAGAATTTACTATTTTAAAGTTGTTCATATAGGGTGTTTCACTTGGCAAACACACACACACACACACAATCAGGGCTGCCAACAGAAATCATGGGGCCCAGGACAAATGAAAGGAGCAGGGACCCCACCCCACCCCAACCCATAGCACACCTACCATGAAAAAACAAATTTTAGTGCACAACTTTTATTTAACCCCTCCAATACATATAAAAATACACCCCCCACCCCCAATAATAAAACGCTGCACCCAGTGCCGGGTCTCTCGGCAGCGGTGGAAGTCAGCTGGGATAAGTTTCCGCCTCGCCGGCGTGAGAGGGAGGCCCGGCGCACGCACGAGCAGCTATTGTGGGACTGAGAGGTACCTGCAGCCGGGCCACCGCCACCGCCAGCCCCCCTCAGTTCCGCCAGTTGCCAGGCCCCCGCCACCCCCATCCACTGGCCCACCGCAGTCCCGCCACCCACCGCACAATCCCACAAAATCACACACACAATCACACACACACACACACACACACACACACACACACACACACACACACACACACACACACACACACACACACACACACAATCACACACACACACACACACACACACACACACAATCACACACACACACACACACACACAATCACACACAATCACACACACACACAATCACACACAATCACACACACACACACATCCCCCCTCTCCCTGCACTCACACACAGACACATTCCCCCTCTCCCTGCATCAGAAGCTATCTGATTGGTTACAGCCTGTTACATGATGAGACCGTCTCTGTAAAAATCAAATTCTACTGACTACAGAGATTCACGTCGCTCCGTCGCGATCGCACTTACTATAAGCGCATGCTACAGATTCAATGCATTTCTTTTGAAGCGACGTCGCCATCACTATAAGCGCAGCCTCATTTGAACCAGTGAGTCCTGGGGAGCTGAAGCATGGCACTCTGCTCTTTGGGGACCCCATAGATGTTGCGATACTTACCAGTGTAATGACAGGATTTAAATCTCCCTCGGGAGGAACAGAAAAATCTTAGTCCAATAGAAAACTGCAACATCATTGGTTGTGGCTTTCTATTGGATGGCCATTTAATTCACCTTTAAAATCAGGAAACGATACCAGTACGTATCTCAGGAACATGGGGGGCTTCCGGAGCTGAATATAGCGCGGTTAAACTCTGGAGAACCCCCTGGTTCTAATCCTGTAAAAAATGGAGGTCTGGTGTGGATAACTTCTTTAAAAACTATGAACTATGGAAAGAAGGTGGCCAACTGCAGAGCCGAGAAGACGTGCAGCTCAAGAGCTCCGGGCCCCAAAGCCCCGTAAAGCAGCCTTTCCCCTGCAAACCCACAGGGAATTACCCACAAACATACCAGCGGAAGGCGCGGGCGACGGAGCTATTAAATAAATAATAAAATATTTTAAAAAAAACACCAACCAGCCGGCGGAGAGCACGTAGGAGCCGGGAGACGCGGTGCAGCAGCCATTTTCCCCAGGGGACGGCCCGGACGCGGCTGAGAGCGGCGCTCCTCCTTGACCCCACAGTGCGTGGGTGGCCGGGTAAGAAGCGGGACGAGAGGCTGTCTGCCGTTAGTCCCCGCGCGGCTGCAAGTGAGCGACTGGAGGTTGGTGGGGCTACAGCAGAGAGTTGAGAGGAGCGGGGGCGGCCATTTTGACCCGGCACTCTGCAGAAGTGCCTGCAGAGTGTGCGGACTACCCCGGCCCCCTCCACCCCCCTCCCCACTCCCCACTCCCCAAAAACCACAGACCAGGGACTCCAGGAGATTGGGAAGACCCAGAAGTGACATCCCCTGGGGAAAGAGCACTTTTGCAGAAGTGCACAAAGAGCCTACAGAGGAGAGGGCTTTAACAAATGTACACAGCCCCCCCCCCCCCCCCATAATTAAAGGGGACATGCATGATTTAAAATAAAACCTAATGGGGGGACTTCCGGAGACGTCACCCGGTATGGACGGGTAGAAGAGGAGCTCCATAGACCCGCGCATTAAAAGACGCAAAAACCCACATTTATCCCCAAAATTGCCGGGTAACACTTACACCCCCGGATAGCTAAAGAACTAGGCGATGTCAAAAACCAAAAAAGCGAGCAATCAGGGAGTTGCCAAATACTTTTCTCCGTCGCAACGGGCCAGGGACAGCACGATGGAGCCTCAAGATGGCGGCGGACCGCATGGCGCCACGGCGCTTTCAGGGAAAAAAACCCAGCCAAAAGATCGCACCCCAGCAAGCCCTGATCAACCCATAACCAGGGCATACTTGGAAGAACTCCTGGGGGCTATGGCAGCGACGCTCCAATCCTCCTTTCAGACTGAGCTCAGAACCGCAGTGAGCGACATAAGGAAGGAAATCTCAGGGCTGACAGAGAAAACAACTACCCTGGAGAAAAAACTCACTGAGTCTCAACAAAGACAGAGTGAAGCGGAGGAAGAGATAGGCCGTCTAGGAGAAGAGATCACCCTCCTTAAAGAAGCTATGGAGGAGCAAGAAAATCGTGACCGGCGCCAAAACATCCGCGTCCGGAATGTACCGGAGTCGGTCGCACAGGATCAACTCCGACCATACCTCATGGAGCTCTTTAACCTAGTATGCGGGGAGCTGGAGGAGAAAGAGCTCGAAATGGATAGGGCTCATCGTGCCCTAGGACCTAAATCAGACGACCCGAGGCGACGTAGGGATATTATAATAAAGATGCATAAATACACATCAAAAGAAAAAATAATTGCGGCCTGCCGGGACCTGGGGGAAATAACCTTTCAAAACGAAACTCTCCAAGTCTATAACGACTTGTCAAAGGCAACGAGAGACCGCAGACGTGAATTAAAACCTTTAACCAACCTACTCCGCGAGAAAGGAATCCAATACAGATGGGGATTCCCTTTCAAACTCACAGTTAACAGGAATGGAAAGTTCCTGTCCATGAAATACCCCGTGGACATGGCCCCCTTCGCAAAAGCATTAGGTCTAACTCCACCTCAAACGTGGATAACGACCAATCCTACCGCTGAAAATACATCAGGAGACCCCCCCCGAACATCGGAGAGAATTGCGGCCCAACACCCTAGAGAAAAATGACAACCGCCGCGGCACTCAGATAAATCCCCCCGGACAGACCCGGAGGGGGAAGAGTGCCCCCACTTACCTTGTTGGTCCGGGGCCGCACTGGAGCGCGGGCTGCGGACCCCCATGGTAATCCGGCGCCAACCTCCACTCCCAATGTAAAGTCACGAGGCGCCTGTTCTCGAGATGGCTCTGAGGAGACTTCGAGGAGGGGGGACGCCTCTGCTCATCGTTAAAATCATCTTACCAGACCAGAACAGCACCAAGAAGTAAGCCGCCAACTTCTAGGATGAGCTGACACAGAACACCGCCCTCCAAGTTGGTTCACGAGTCGCCTACTCCCGCGATGACTCAGAAGAGGATCCCGTCCGCCGACGGTAAGACCGGGAAACCGACTGACTCAACCCGGAGCAGCAGGATCGCTGATCTTCTAACTCCGGAGCATAAGAGGAATTTAGATCCCGGTTTTGCCCCCACCAACCTCAATCTCCGGCTTTTCGGTCCCGCTTTAAATATGATCTCCCTCCCCCTCCTTTTGCCGGTTTCTCCGGTCCCGTGGAGCGGAGCTCTGGATTGGGGGGAGGGGGGGGGTCGGTGTCGGCATCCAGCCTTTCCACCAACGATCCATGGACCCCGTTGCCACAGAGGACTCCCCAGTCTGTGGGACTAGGGGCGGCTAGGATACCAGGAAGACGGGCCACCCAGACTGAATCAAAGAACTTAAAATCATAAGTTAATAGTGATGATCCGGAGGTCGTGAGTAGATTAAAATAATATAACTGTTATATCTCAATTAACACCTTGCTTCCCCTCTATCCTTCCCCCCCCCTGTAACCCAGACACGCAATGCCCCCCCCTCCCCTTTCCCCCCTTCCTCATGCATACCCCCCCCTTTTCCACCCCTCCCCCCACTCCCCCCCCTTCCCTCCCCCCCCTCCCCCCTTCCCCCCCCCTCCCTCCCCCCCCCCTCCCCCCCCTCCCCCCTTCCCCCCCTCCCTCCCCCCTCCCCCCCCTCCCCCCTCCCCCCCTCCTCCCCCCCCTCCCCCCCTCCTCCCCCCCCTCCCCCCCTCCCCCCCCTTCCCCCCCCTTCCCCCTCCTCCCCCCCCTCCCCCCCTCCCCCCCCTTCCCCCCCCTTCCCCCCCCTTCCCCCTCCCCCCCCTCCCCCTCCCTCCCCCCCTTTCCCCCTCCCTCCCCTCCCCCCCCTTCCCCCCCCTCCCTCCCCTCCCCCCCCTTCCCCCCCTCCACCCCCTCCCTTCCCCCCCCCTCCCCCCACTCCCCCCCCCCTCCCTCCCCCCTCCCTCCCCCCCCCTCCCCCCCCCTCCCTCCCCCCTCCCCCCCCCCTCCCTCCCCCCCTTCCCCCTCTCCCTCCCCTCCCTATACTCCCTGTGTAGAGTTACATAATAGTTGTGCTATACAGAAATGTGAAATGCTTGAGCCGCACCTAGGCCCCCCCCCTCTTACCCCTGCTAACAAGCCTACCTAGTACCTCACATAAACGCAAAGATAAATAAGAGGGAAAAACACTAAGGGGAAAACAAACATACGAAAGAAAGCCGAACTTATCTTGTATGGTCACAGAATTGTATAAAATATGTTTTCTGCGCAGAGTTGTATAAGAGTTATGTTACACAAAAATGTGAAGTGAAATATTTGAAATGTTTTAATTGCACCTAGACCCTCCTCCCCCTCCCCTCCCCTCTCCCCTCCCCCCCCCTCTCCCCTCCCCCCCCTTCCCCTCCCCCCCCTTCCCCCCCTTCCCCTCCCCCCTCCTCCCCCCCCCTCCCCCCCCCTCCTCCCCCCCTCCCCCCTCCTCCCCCCCCTCCTCCCCCCCCCTCCCCCCCCCCTCCTCCCCCCCCCTTCCCCCCCCCTCCTCCCCCCCCTCCCCCCTCCTCCCCCCCCTCCCCCCTCCTCCCCCCCCCTTCCCCCCCCTCCTCCCCCCCTCCCCCCCTTCCCCCCCCCCTCCCCTCCCCCCTCCTCCCCCCCCCTCCCCCCTCCTCCCCCCCCTCCCCCCTCCTTCCCCCTCCTCCCCCCCCCCCTTCCCTCCCCCCCCTCCCCCCTCCCCCCCCCCCTCCCCTCCCCCCTCCCCTCCCCCCTCCTCCCCCCCCTCCCCCCCTCCCCCCCTCCTCCCCCCCCTTCCCCCCCTCCCCCCCTTCCCCCCCTCCCTCCCCCCCCCTTCCCCCCTTCCCCCTCCCTCCCCCCCTTCCCCCCCCTCCCCCCCCCTCCCCCTCCTCCTCCCCCCTCCCCTCCTCCTTACCCCTCTCCTGGGAAAGAGAAGGCCTTATGGTATTATCCAAAAAAAAAAAAGAACCCAAATGGCTAGCCAAGCCACAATTAAATTAACCTCACTCAACGTAAAAGGGCTCCAAAATAACCGAAAAAGGAGAGTAGCACTTCAAGATATGAAAAGATCAGGGGGAGACATCATATTCCTACAGGAGACCCACTTCACATCACAAGACCCCCCAAATTTATTCAAAAAAGTGTTCCCAATGTGTTTTTGCGCATCGTTTACTAGTAAAAAGAGGGGTGTAGCTGTCCTGATCAGACAGGGCACCCCATTTAATCATATCAAAACAACGGCGGACCCAGAGGGTAGATTTCTAGTGGTATATGGCTCCTTAGCGGGCTCAGCAATCGCTCTGGTCAATGTATATGCCCCGAACGAGAACCAAACAGAATTCCTAAAGAAAGTTCTCGAGGGCATAGACCCGGGATATCTGTCATCGATGATAGTGGGAGGAGACCTAAACATGGTCCTTAACCCTACCGAGGACAGATCAACCACAATGGGTCCCCCCCGCACAACCCCCTCCCAGATCATAGGGAAAAGGTTTAGGGGAATCTTAAGCGAGTTCTCACTAGTGGACATATGGAGGGCCCAACATCAGGGCCAGAGAGACTATACTTTTTACTCAGCACCTCACCAGACCTACTCTCGAATAGATCACTTTTTGGCCACAAAAAATGTGGTGGCGGCGACGACATCCGACTCCGACATAGGACCAATCACATGGTCTGATCATGCCCCGATTATCTTAACCTTGACGACCCCCTTTGAAAAAACAATAAATTACTCATGGAGACTAAATGATTCATTACTCAATCATCCTGAGATAGAAAGAGAGATCAGAGCCGCTATTCGGGACTATTTTTTTTTTAACTCAGGATCCGTCTCCTCACCAGCAATCCTGTGGGAGGCCCATAAGGCAACCATTAGAGGGAAATTCATTTCTATCGCATCCCACAGGAAAAAAGCCCGCCAAAAATTAATAAAGGAGCTTACGGATAATATCAAAATAATAGAACAATCTCATAAAACCAACCCCTCAAAAAAAATATATAAAACATTGACAACAGCCAGAGTAAAACTTAGACAAATCCAGCTGGAGGATGTTGAGAAGGCCCTCAAATGGACTAATCAACAATATTATGACAAGGGGAACAAGGCAGACAGACTTTTGGCGACTAAATTAAGAGGGGTACATAAACGGTCCCAAATCACGGCAATCAAGAGTAGGTCTGGTGAAATACAACATAGTGATAGCAAAATAGCAGCTGAATTTACAAAATTTTACACCGAACTGTATAATCTAAGATCAAAAAATGGCCGGCCTGAATCAATAGCATCCGAATTAATAGCGCAATATTTAGATAAATGTAAGCTCCCCACACTAACGGAGGAGGAAAACACAGTCCTCAACGCTGAGATCTCAAAAGAGGAACTGGAAGAGGCGGTCAAATCACTAAAAATTACTAAGTCTCCTGGCCCCGACGGGTTCACTAATGTCTACTATAAGAGATTCTTGCCAGTACTATCCACGCATCTTCTAAAGATATTTAACGATTTCATGGAAGGAAATCAAATCCCCACGTCAATGTCCCTGGCAACTCTGGCCATTATACATAAAGAAGGCAGGGACCCGATGCAATGTGGAAGCTATCGTCCAATCTCCCTGCTCAATTGTGATCTCAAGCTATATAGCAAAATACTCGCAAATAGATTAAACCCCATCTTACCGAGATTAATAGATAGTGATCAAGTAGGATTCGTAGCAGGCAGACAGGCCTCGGACAATACTCGGAAGATAATAGACATTATCGAACATGTCCATCTCACAGAGACCAAAGCACTACTCCTAAGCCTAGATGCAGAGAAGGCGTTCGATAGAATAGACTGGCTATTCATGGACCAAGTTATGTGTAAATTCGGATTCAAAGACGCATACCTAGAAGGAGTCCGTAGATTATATCAAAACCCGTCTGCAACAGTAAAACTACCAGGGGGCAGTAACCAGAGATTTGAGATCACTAATGGAACTCGACAGGGATGCCCCCTATCTCCTCTCCTCTTTGCATTAACCATAGAACCCCTAGCATCTGCAATTAGAGCCAATAGAGACATCAAAGGAATAGAAATTGGACACAGGCAGCACAAAATATCGCTATTCGCAGATGATGTCATCCTAACCCTTACACAACCCCAAACATCCCTACCTAACCTCCAAAAAGAGCTCCGGGACTTTGGAGATATTTCAGGTTACAAAATCAATAATGACAAATCGGAAGCACTAAATTTAAGCCTGCCAGAGCCAGAGGTGAAACTCCTCAAACTAAACTTTAACTATCATTGGAGCTCCTCGAGTATCAAATATTTGGGAGTAAAGATAACGAGGAACTACCAATCCCTATATCAACAAAATTATCCGACTCTGTTCCGGAAAATCAAACAAGATCTAGAGAAATGGGGAGGATATCAGATATCATGGATCGGGAGGATGATATCAGTTAAAATGAACATACTCCCTAGATTATTATATTATTTTCAGACTCTCCCGGTCCACATCCCTGGCTCAGAATTAAAGAACATTCAAAAACTAATCTTCCACTTTATTTGGCAGGGTAAGAAACCCAGAATCACCAGGACAGTTCTTTTGGCATCAAGGGGGAGAGGAGGACTTGGTGTTCCAGACATCACAAAATACTACCAAGCCGCCCAATTGCGACAGGTAGTAGTTTGGAACGCCAACCCAAACCAATACTGTTGGCTAGATATAGAATCATACTATGCCGGGACGCCTTCACTGCCGGCTTGCCTTTGGTCCCTGAGCAGGGAAGACATGCAGAACAGTAAATTTAAGTTAGGCCCAATGAGACACACATGGGAGATTTGGACAAAATGCAAATTTAAATTTAAGCTCACCACACCTCAATCCCAACTCACACCAATTTATAAAAATCCGAAATTCCCCCCTGGCTGTGAGCCCAGACAATGGGACCAATTTAAAACAAAAAATATTAGAGCGGTTGCTGACCTCCTGAGCTTTGAGGAGTTCCTGAGTTATCAACGCCTAAAAACCAAATATGAAATAGCAAGATTGGATGTCTTCAAGTATCTACAAATTCGGCATTTTATTCAAACTTTATCCCCAACGTTGAAATTTCCCCCTCTCACCAGTTTCGAGCGGCTCTGTAGAGAAACAGGCCACCAGAAAGGTCTTATAACACAAATCTACGGTGAATTAGAAAGGGCCATAGAAGCCCCTACACATGACTATATGCTGCATTGGGCAGCAGAATTGGAAATAGTTATAGACCGAGAGGATTGGGAAAGAATTTGGGAAAATGCCTCAGGAACTTCCATATGTACCACAATCAAAGAAAACATATATAAAATATTGTTTCGCTGGTATCTTACCCCAGTTAGAATAAATCAAATTTACCCCCAGGCGTCCGATTTATGCTGGAGAGGTTGCGGTCAGAAGGGGGACATGGCCCATATTTGGTGGACATGTCCGGAAATTCAAAAATATTGGGGAACAATACAAAAATTAATAGAGGAGGTCACAGACCTCAAAATCCCTATTGACCCGTTGACCTACCTGTTGGCCAGGCCCTTAGAAAATTTGGACCGACCAACAAGTAAATTAATCTCCTTCATTCTTACAGCGGCTAGATGTGCGGTGGCAGCCACCTGGAAGAAGGTGTCTCCCCCCTCAAAACAAACGGTAAAAAATAGGGTGCAAGAGGTGATGAATATGGAGAAACTATCTGCCTTCTTGAAAAGATCCACTGACTCCTTTAACAAAACATGGGATCCGTGGCTATCCCATATGGCACCTCTACGCCACTAATCCACATATGGAAAAAAAAAAAAAAAAGAGAGAGAGAGAAAGGAAAACCAGGTCAGGGGCACCAATGAAAATAGACTGAGGACACGGGAAGCAATGGGTATCCCCCCCCCCCACCCACCCTCCCCTTCCTATTCCCACTCTTACTCTCTGTTTCCATACTCGCGCTCCCCACATAGCACCTGGAGGGTCAGGGGAGCGGTGAGCTTTCCTCTTTTATTTCCGGTTTCTCTAACCAACAAAAGGAGAAAATCTGTATTAGGCTGTATTATCGTTTATTTCATGCATACTGTGAATTATCTAAATGCCTAATAAAAATTTTGGAAAAAAAAAAAAAAAAACTATGAACTATTTGTCCAAAACAACCCAGTTTCATTTCCTAATGCCCTCCAAATACATTTAAGCAACAGATAAACCCGTGTTGTTGTGTTAAAATCAAGAATCAATGCAGAAAATTACAATTTTACGCATGATGATACTGTACATAGATTATCAAGTTTATTACATTTTTCTGAACTTTAGAAGCTAAATGTATAGAAGATTATTTATAAATCACTGAATATTTTAGTCAGAGAGATACTTTGTGATGGTCCAAGTTTTGTTTCTGAAGTATGCCTTCACATGAACAGCCTCATTGTCATATAATCCATACGGCTGCGATTATACAGCCGAACTGCAGGGTGCATGCTCGCATCTGTGACGTCACAATAGAGACATCGCAGAACGACATGTGCACAAGCACATGCTACGGCGCACGCGGCTGCACGCTGAAATCTGTTTTTGATTGGATGACTGCGTCACATGATGCGGTAGTCACAACCAGAAAACAAATTTTGAAGACACTAGCATTAGCAAGCGGGGAGACCGTCGCATTTGGTATAGGCAGTTTTCACGTATGTATCAAACTTGTTTTTGCGCCGCGCGGTGTCGCTACGGGCAACACCACAGGCGTTTTTGTGTATAATCGCAGCCTACCATGCAATGTGCAGATACGTTGGAATAATTCCATAATACATAAATATTTGCGTGCCATAACAAAGTAGTTTATTTTATCAACGTTTTGGGCTCTGTGAGGATCACATTTCAATAAAAGAAATTACTATCAGACTTAAGTGCTTGCCTATTTGGAAGTTAATCATTAATCAGTTTTGCAGCGCATCCATTCAATTTGAAAATGTGATATGTGATCACTTATTGGTGTTTGACTTGAGGGACAGGAGAAAGGAGGAGGAATTTTTGTTGCTTTGTTTCACTGGTAATTTTGAGATCTTCCCTGCCACTGGTATCTCTTTCCAAGTGGCGCAAATTAGAGTCCTGCTTTCGGGAATGTTTCCATTTAATCCTGTTGCCACGTATGGCACACCTGTGAGCACGTGACCTGTATACGGGACAAGGGTTAATACACACAGCTATCTAGCTGATGCAAGGTTCCTCAAATTAATAATATCCCCCTTAATCCCTCCCAATATACCATCTGTCCTGGACAGCGCACGTGGATGATTCACCTTTTTCCTTTACAAAGTACGTCACACAAGTTAATATTTACCCTTACTCTGTTACAATTGTAACCCCCCTCCTAAAGTGTTACAAGCCGGTTAGCATATGCTAGGCCCCACCCTGTGTTGCTATGGGAATTCTGACGTCATGGAAGAGTATTTAGGTTTGAGAATGTAATGATGCTCGTCTGAAGCAGGAAACGGACCTGCAGGGCTGAGGTAGGAAGGTGAAAGAACCGACCTGAGTCGAGGGACAGAATCCTGATAGAGTAGTGAGTCAAGGTCGAGGCAGGTTGAAATAAAAGGTTAGTCGAGGTACTTGCAATGGTCGGGATGGGCTGAAGACAAGGATAGTCGAGGTACGTGAGCCGGGTCTGGTAATGAGAGAGACAAAATGCATAAATGCGTTGCAAGAACACAGCAAGAAACTGGAACTTTGTTTGGCAACTTCCTGCTAACAGGGCTGTCCCTTTATAGGAAGTTGCCAGGAGCAAAAATGTATGATCCAGCCACAGAGGGCGAGCAACAGCAATACCCCAGACCGGAGTCTGAAAACACAGAAAGGTTTTGCCAGACCTCATAGAGAGAAAATTCGAAACAGTTAGGTTGCTGTACAACATGAGGAAAGGAGCATTGGAGAGAGGAGAAGGAGATAGACTCATAAAGTAGCAGAACATACCAGGTCCCCCTTCATTTATTATGTTGTAGAGAGGGACAGTGCCTTTTAAGTTAGGGTCCCAGAAGATAGCTAATGGAGTCCAGCAGGTTCCAGAGATAGGAAAAGGCCACGCCACAGTGGGCCTCAGAAAAGAGGGTTCCCGAGTGTCGACGAATCAGCTCTAACCGTGGATCCACAGTAATATTGGTCTATGTATGGAAGTGGCAGTTATTAAACAGGCCAAAGGTACCATTGTCAATTGCAAAGGACCACCCAGGGTCCCCGTAATGGGCTTAGTGTAACCGGGGTAATACAGATGATTATTCTGAAGCAACAAAATGGGGGGCCGGGTCCCATACTAGTTAAGCAACTAAGATAATATACCTCCCTCTGAGTGTTAAGTGTGGGCACCCATGGAAGCACAGTATTTATGAATAACCATGCAAAACAGTAGAACGTTGTTATGTGAATGTGAGTGGTTCCTGTGCCTGGGGACATAAATAAAAAACTGTTGTACTACAAAAGTTCATTGCGTCCATTATTTTCCATTCTGGCTGCTTCATCGCCCAGCTCACAATACAAGATGTAATCTCTCTATAAGCTGGGCAGAGAGGGTACAAAAAAATATCCGCTTCCACCACCAAAATTAATATTAGTAGATGTACAGAGCCTCATGTTTCTGTTTACTGAAAAAAAAACTATGCACTTAATACACATCTGTTGTAGCAAAATGTGTCCGAAAATGTAGTTTACTCGCTACAAAGCGTGCAACAGTTCAATCAGAGTCCATAGTATTACTTATCAAAGTTTGGCTTTAATATATCAAAATACAGTGCTTGGATTACAGAAAAAATTATTACAAGAACATACAGTTATTCTTAAAATTACAGGATAAACATAAGTACAAATCCCTATACAGTACGTTACCAAATGTCATAGTTTCTTCCCAAAGAGACCACTGGCATAGAAAATATGAGAATTCACGTGCCTGATCCCAAAACTCACCTCTGATGAATTCTGATTTCAGAACTCCAGGGCAAGACTTATATACTATTCTTTTTTTCATTGAGAACATCATAAGCCCACCGCTGTCATCAATCAGCCACTGACATTTTATGACTTGAAACAAAAAAAAAACTATTTCTTTGCGTCAATATATCAAAGGCTTCATAACTTTGTTTCTATAATACTTAGACACACCATCTTGACTGTTGCGTCTTGGCACTCCATATACACGCCTCAACATAAAATATGATCAGATAATGTCTATTTTTGCAAGAGCAACAGATATCTGCCCTAATCATCAAATGTTTGGCATCATTTGATTTGTGTAATTGCAACAGTTACAAATATCTAGTTGTTATTCTTGTGAATTGCTGTCAGGCCCAGAATTCCATATTTAATATTTTGAAAGGTATGGCTAGTCATGCCCCCTGATACTCTGTAGGACCCTTCCAAGAATGTTTTTCAGAGTATATTTAAAAGGATTGTGTTTATTCTAGTGTCAGGGAAGACATATTTCAATCTTCCCATTAAAAAAACAGATGTCCTTATCGCTAGATAATCAGTCCTATAAATCATAAAACTAGACCTGGTGTGGGCTGACAGGCCAAAAAACAAACAAGTATTGTGTTTTTAAGACAATGTGTAACTAACGTTAACCCCTGAAGTACAAGATTGATTAAAATACTTAATACTTAATATCTCATGATATTATCATGATACCTGCAATGCTTCTTTAGAAAGTATGCTAGAAAATGTACTTTCTTAATGCTAGTGGTAGCTGAATTAGTGACTCTTCTCTTTCAAAGATCTACACCTTCTTCCCAATATATATTGGATCAACAATGAAGTACGAACAAGCACACAAGTAACATTTCCTTCTGTGGTAGTAAAGGATTTATTAAACGATGCAGTTATTTGGTTTGAGTTGAAGAATTTATAGTGATAAACACATTTAAAAGACCCTTCAAAATATGTTAAATTCACTTTTTTCATTCTGAAAGTACAGCGGCACTCGAGTCCCACCGGACTTCTAGGATTGAAACCATGTGCTCGTTTGGGTAGTGATTACATGGTCATAAGTGCCCTCCGGATGACGTAAATGGAAGCCCAATCAGCCCCTAAAAAGGTTGCATTAATAAGATGATGTATAGTACCCGGTACTGCACGAGGGCTTCTGACAGGGCTCGTCCTGTACAATGTACATCATTAGGGTAGTGAAAAGGTTAATAATTTTTATAAATTGTAAACTGTTTAAGTTATGTGACACTATAATGTATGACTTTTCAACCACTATGCCAGTCTCCAGATTAAAGCCCATTAGCTGTGCTTCCCAGCAGCACCACTATTATTAGTTCATGTTCAGAAGTTCATTATTTCAGTATTTAAGTCATGCCTTTGTCCACTTTAGTAAGTCACCATCTTGCATGCTGCTCTGACAGCCTGTCTTATAGTTCCCTTGGCCAATTTTTCTCGACGCTCGTTTAGAGTGCAAAAATGATATAGGCTTGCAAAGCACATTCAAATGTTAATTTAGAATTTCATCAAGCAGTACATTAATGTCTCTGATGGTGCCATTCCCTTTCACACCTCTGAGGTGATTGAAATGCGGGCTTTTAAAGTGAAGTCTGATAACCAGCGTATGGCAGCTCCAATTAGCTTCACTTTGCCCTGAAGTGCATCACAAACAGTAACAAGGTCTCTCAGGACCACTACTTTTGCTAGCTCCATAGTCATTTTTCCTCATTAGTTACTTTCAATTGCCACTAATGCCATGTACCAAACATCTGAGTGATAGACAACAAAAAACATAAAAAAAAAAAAACTTGTCTGCTCTACATACAATTATTTTCCATAATTCAAATCTCTCTTGAATTCTTTTGATAGTTTGGAAACCAACAATTCTTTATTCCATTAACCTTCCCACCTTCTGTAAATCATAGAACTTTTAATATGGTGCTGTAGTGTTTTTGTTTTGTTTTGTTTATACAGAAATATGTATGCAGTACCCAGATAAGTACAGTATGTTAAAAAAAAATGTAATTCATGGTTATGATACGATAGGCTCCAACACATTCATATTTATGCATTATGTATTTGTTTAACTCCTTCACTGCCGGAGCGACCAGCAATACATCGCTTTACAGTGCCAGCAATGTGTCAGATAATGGCTTCATCCTTCTCTGCCCTTTAAAAGCAGAGGTTAAAGTGACTTGAACAAAAGTAGAGGGGCAATTCCTGCCTCGCTAAATTCCAGACCTTAAGACCTCATTTTATAAAGATTTATACAACCTTTATGCTAAATAAAACAGTAAGCGAAAAAGGGACTTATTACAATAGTTCCCCTTTTGTTTATAAAGGAAGTAGAACTGTTAGATTTGCAAATTAAAATGTAGTGGTACTCCTGGGATGTACATTAGAAAATATTGGTACTCGTCTACTTCCTATTACGATCACACTTCGACCACCGAATGAAAGCATTACTTTATCAGTAATTATTCAATGCAATTGAAATAATGTTTAATACCATGGGGAAAAAAAAGTGCTGAATCATTAAATGTGTAATGTAGCAATAAACAGTATATTTGATCTGTCGTACAAGAATTACAAATCATCACAAGGGATCGCCATTTCAATCAAAGTCAATTAAAATCAGATCTTCAATTGGTAGATTAGTCTCATCAAGCCTGCAATTCTGTTTTCAGAATTATCCCACAGAAAAAATTTCCTACAATTCCCCAAAACAAAATGGTGCCAGGCACTTTGAAGCTCTTTAACTTCAGTGTTAACCAGAATCTAGGCGCATTCATGTTATACCTTTAACTTGAACAACACTGGAATTCGAAATGCTATTTTTGAGTTTTGTGAGCAATGGTTGTGGGTTCTGACCCTGTTGGGCCTGACACCAGTACCCCCTTCCTCACAAGGTGCCTTAAGCTTGTCGATATAGGTCTTATGGAAATCCATTTAGCAGGTATCGGGTGTGAGTCATTTACACAAACTTTGCATATCTCATTAGCATATCTCCCAGGAATCTACGGTGTGCGCCTTTTTGAGTACAGATGATGCTCTATATGCTATTTGGAGCAAAAAAAAAAATTCTAATGTTTCCATACCTTCATTATGAAAAGTGCCAAGAATAAAAGCATCAAACAACACAGTTTATATATACCCCCCCCCCCCCCAACCAGTAAAATGGATAAGGTGTCACAATATTGCCTTGTAGATCAGAACTAATAGCCATTGTTAATGTCTTGCTGGGTTGATAAATCAATAAGTTGTTGGTGGTCTTTAAGTGGCTGTATACGTCTATTAATTATTTGCATATCACAAACTATTCAATATAACACAATACCAATAACATACACCGTAACTGTATGTCCAATATAGATCACTTATTTTAAACTGTAATAAAAATAATAGAAATAGTGTGTGTGTGTGTAGTGTAGTGATATATTTCAGGTGAGCATTAAAAGCAAAGAGTAAGATTTACAAAATAATATATATTTTTAATGGAGTACATCTAGAGCAACACACACACACATACCCATAGAAAGTGAAAACTTGATGCCAAGTGCATTGAGCTCATCGTGTACTGTTACACTATCCCTAGATGATGTTGGACATCTGTTATTTGTTATCTTCTGCTGAACTTTCTTCTTTTTTTGTTGTTGCCAATACTGTTTCTTATTGATGCATATCCTGTAAACTAAAATGTATGCTTTTATTGCTTTGGGTTATGTCCCGTAGTACTAACGCACAGGGTCATATTTACAGTGCTTCATGGCAGGTCTACATCTAGGAGAAAAATTCTTCAGAACTCTTTTCAGCAATATTGTCCCAGAGCTGACTTCTTTTTGCAGCCTTTTATGCTTAGCATAAAGTTAGCTATGGTGGGGGAAGCTTTTGCAAACCAGAAATGAAATGTGATGCCAAATGGAATATATCATTGCTTTAAACTAATTTTAAAATCAAAACATATTCGGATAAGCCCATTTTCTTCATATCATGTATATATATTATCATGTCAACAACTTTTAGCTGAATTGGCAAAACACATTTAAAGATGGTAAAAGTCACTTCAATATGATTAATTTGCATAGCATTCACATATCTGAACTATAAACACCAGATCATTTTATGTTAGTTTATTTCATGGGTGAAAAAAAATGTAAAAAAAAATTAGGCGCCCGCTTCAATTTTCAAGAGCCAAAGTTTGGTTGAGTGGCAGGAAGGTGTGTTCGGGGGAGCGCAGCGTGTGCGCACGTGGCAAGCACTCTGCTGTATTTTCTTATAGGAGCTACCCCCGTGCCTACAGGCAGAGTAGCGTGCTGATGCGGCAGCATTTTGAAAATACAACCAATTTTGTATTTTCAGGCGGCTGCCGCATGACGTCAGCGTACGTGAGCTTGTTCAACCAATGAGGGCGAACCAGCTTCGTGACACGTCCGCCACGCACCCACCTTGCCCCCGCAATGCGTCTACGATCTCCTGCAGCCAATTTCACAAATCGCTTGTGCTGCAGGTGTGCGCGCGGCGGTGCGCTCATTCTCACGCGGCCGCGCAGGGACCACAATCCCCATCTTACAGAGGCCTTGTGTGCTCCCCGGCATTTAATTTAAATGCTTTGGGGAAGAGCGCCGGTCCTCTGTAACCGCCGCCCCCCCCCGAAAATCTTGCCACCCCATCTCCCCACCAGTTTGCGCACCCCCTGAGTTATAGTGTGTATCTGTATCCTTCCATCCCCTTGACTCTATAATAAATTAAAGGAGTGTGCAGAGACCTGGAGCTCTCCACATCAGTCACTCCTCCACCCCTCCAGCCTACCCTCTCTCTGATACAGCACACACACCCCTAAATGGCGCAGTGGCAGCAGTGCACCTTAAAATTCTTTGCACTCGCGCTTGTAAAGCAGAATCAGGGACGTTGTTGCTGTAACCGACAGGTCAGTCAGAGCTGTGCTACAATAAAGCCGTCACATTTTAGGCGCCACCCAAGATCTTTCCATCCCTGGTTTATTTATTAACATTGCTATTATGCATAATCGCCCACTGTTTAATAAAAGTGGGATAGAATGCGAAGCATATGTTACTTAATGGTACTGCCATTATTAAACCATCAAAACCCTCATTGTGAAGTACTGTACAGTATGTAAGCTCCTTGTCTGGTGACACAAACAGTAGCAAGAAAATGTAATCTTATTAGATAGCAAGCATATTAGGTAACATAACCTGTCTGTATCTCGTGCCTGTTACCCGTCGGATTATTAGAGAATGGTCCAGGATAGTGCAGTACTTTCAGCAGTTTTACTGCCTATTCATATCTAAAACATGTACTGAGTACTTACTGTAGAACTCTTATTTCATACCACTAAGTATGTAAACCTCTTCTCTTTATAAAGTATATCGACTGGTCCAAAAATAGATCAATATCAGACAGGTAAAATAGCATTGTATGCTCTTACCATCAATCTTCTTTTTACAACATAGGATTGAAGGATTTCTAGCTTTAATGTTGGTGCTTACAGACAATAGTATATTTTTTTTGTAAATGTATTTAAAATAATTAGGTTGAGTTTTTCTCCATGAATGTGTACACTATGTCCTTAAAGAGCTTTTGCCTAGAGTAAAATTTTTATTAGGGACAGACTATTTGTACACTATTGTAATATGGGATGTCTGCAGGTAAGTCCAACTGCAAGGGGGAAAGTGTACATTAAACAGGGTATTGCTAATAATAAGCTATTACAGTATGCCTTTAGGTAAATGAGTCCTTGTCATGAGAAATGTTACAATCAGCTATGTTCATGCTGGAGAGGTCAGCAACTGCAATATCTCGCGTCAATAACTGTTTGTAGTCAGCCACAAACTAGATGTGCAATAAAAGCACAAAGGCATGGACCATCTTAATTAATTGAATCCGGAATAGAAATTGAAACAGTTATTTCTTTTTCTCTGTTTTATCTGTCCAGATGTGTGGAAGTTATCGCTAAGGAAGGTCGGAACCTTAAAGAGCTGTATTTGGTATCCTGCAAGATCACAGATGACGGTACGTAGCCCAGTAAACCCTGCTTTTCCGTTGCAATCAGTCGGCCATCTTGTCATTCTGAGCTCGAGATCCGATTCTGTGTTAAGTTAATATAATAAAATTGGCTGCTAAGTTATGATACAGTAAATCACACCTTTCATGTTCTCATCAATTGTGGAGTTAAGCGCACAGTTAGGAAATTAAAATATTCAGTAATTGTTGACCTATATACAAATTTTTATCATGCTGACAGTTCTGTAAAGTAATTAAATATCTGTTTGGCGTCGTCTTCTGTCAAAGGTAATATGCAGCTATATATCTATATTTGCAATATGTTACTATTTTTGTCACAACCGCTGTAATATGACAGACTGTTGATGCAATGTTGTGAAGCTTAATTTTAACAGTTCATACTAATATAAACCATGAATTTGTTCCCTTTAGTTATTTGAACCAACCAGTTAGCAACAGTAATGTTTAGCTCTGTCCTGCAGCTACTGTAAGCACATTTATATCATTCAGTTGTGTGTAACTTAAAAAACGTAATCCCACAACGTTATGGGGTCTGGGGCCCCGTGACATATCTACATAATGGGTTTTAAGCTCGTTTTGCTAGAGGAGATGAGCGCTGAACGTGATCTGGCCAGAGCAGGGACGGGAGAGGAGGACACGGTGGCATACAAAGGGTTAAAGCAGCAGCCCCTAGCTGCTTGTTTCCTTTTACATTGTGTTGTGATACAGCAGTGATGCTGGGGGGTTCCCAGTAGTGGAACTGCTGTATTTTTAACTCTTGTGATTCCCCCCTTCTCAGTTTCTGAGATACTTACCAGTACCGTTTGTGGGTTTTCTGCGCACTCCAGGGAATTCAAAATGACCACCAAATCTTGCAAGTCCCACCGGCCAATAGGAAACCACAACGGCTTTGATTGCTGCTTCCTATTAGTTTTTTTTTTTACCCTGGTAGAACACCCGTATCTACACAGTTAATTATCTCAGAGACCGGAGGACCCCTGTACTAAAAATAACGCTGTTCAGCCGTCGTTTTGCCGCTTTAAAAACCCTTTGTAAGTGTTAGATGGAAATATGAGTGGTAGTGATGAAGCTGGCACCTTGCCACCATTGAAATCTCCATGGCATGATGAAGATGAAACGTAACGCAGAACATTGCTTCAGGCCTTCAGAAGCCACCAAGTCTGAAAAAAAAAACCTCCCCACATTCCAATATGTTCAGTCTTTTCATGATGTATCAATAAGCTGGGTTTATCCCTTGGCTTCTTTTTGTTTTCTTGTGGTTTTATTTTATTTTTCTATTAGTATAATTGCATTAGGCAGGACGAGGTAAGAAGAAACAATAGGAGAATTGAAATAGGCAGCAGATGATACTGTGATGGGGAAAACACATAATTTAGTAAAGACTGGTAAGAGAGCTAGACTGTTCTCAGCTGCAGGGAGTGTGTGTGTGTCAAATGAATTACGTTGATAGGAAGAGGTATAGCTGTGAGAAAGGACAGAACTCAGGAATAGACTTGTGAATCTGTCTTTCCAATTTTCTGCTCTAATTCTGGAGTTCATTGATTCCCTGGGCTTTAGTATTTATTAGCAAGGAATACTTCCTTGCCTGAAATTGTACATCTGGTGCACTGGGAATAGGAAATAAGGATTCTGAAACACCTCTCGAGGTCATTTGCACATACATATAAAGAGAGGTAGTTGTAAAACGTGACATAAATACAAATTTTATTACCAAATTGTCGCTTATAAATTCTAAAATCCATTAATAGCCCCATGCTTGTTTATCACAGTGGTTTTAAACCTGGGTTCCATGGAACCCTGGAATTCTGTGGGAAGTAACCACACCAAATTTGGAAATAACTGAGATGTACTCTTCAAGACCCAACATTTGTAATTTAACATCTTTTTTTAATGTAATAATTCAAAACAGTTATTAAATGTTATACTTTTATATGTTACAGAATCAGAAACTGTTGGGAAAATATAAGCCCTACAAAAGCTTTAGTATCCTTAAGTACATACTGTTGAAGGAATGAGTTGGCGTCCCATTGAGCCATTATACTGTACATTAGTGAAGGGTTCCACAGGTCTAAAAAGGTTTAAAACCACAGGTCACTCTATCTATCTATCTATCTATCTATCTATCTATCTATCTATCTATCTATCTATCTATCTATCTATCTATCTATCTATCTAGCTACATAGATATATATATATACACATATACACATATATATATATATATATATATATATATATATATATATATACACATATGAGTATGCTCAGTGAGTGAGTAATATATGACGGATCATAGTGAGTAATATAGTACATGACGGAAATGACATGTAAGTGAGTAGGGCACTGCCGCCCTTTCTGTTTATCAGTGTAACAGATCATTTCTATATGTGGTACAGAGAGGAAATTAGTATTGAGGAAAAGAAAAACATATTCTCTTTATAAACGTCATACAAGTGATATATTTTGGCTTTAGGGATGATTACATTTGTTTAGGAAAGTCCGAGACATTGGTAAGTTATTGTAAGTTGTATTAGATATTTTTGTGAGCCGCCTTAAATATTTTATTTCCTTACTCTACCAGGGGACAGCAGTGCATGCTTGTACTCAAAAAGTGAAGGAATACATTGTTAGTTGAGCCTGTCAGGGTTTTATGACAGATTCCATGTTTTTATCATGTTACTAGCTCCTCAGCATACGCGAAGATGACATTTGGTAAACCGTAATTGAGCCCAAAGAGATCCTGCTCACATTGTATATAACATTTTTACAAGTGAATAGGGATCTTAAAGTGTAGCACTGTAACAAGAGCTTTAAAAACAAGCATTGCATTTTTCATTTTTATGATCTTATTTGTAGCAGTATTTATATTTCCTTCTTTTTGTTATTCATTGTTCTGCTTGAAATTAAAATTATTTCTCTACTTTGGGTGTTGCTGTGTATTCATATGTTTCTGTTTTCCCTATTTAGACCCATGTCCTTTAATCAGGCAATTTCTACTTTATGAGGTATTTTTGGTGCTTTTGTCAGTTTATTTGAAATAAGTTATTACAACTGTGTATTGCTTTTCATTCCTAAATGTTTTACAATAGCACTCTGCTTAAAGTATATATGGGTACAGTATGTATGTCTGTGTACGTATGGTGTATATGTGCAGCATATGTATGTACAGATGCAGTGGCCGTTATTTTACAGCATCACGGCGCCCTTTTCGTGTGCGCTGCTGTTCTCCATGCGGCATGAACGCGGCCAATCACCCCAGGCACGCGCGTTTATCACGGTTGCTTTGTTTGAATGTTATATACAGCTATACAACAGTCTCGTAAGAAAGACTTATCTGTGTCTTGTAGCTGTAGGGGAAGGCTTCTCTGCCCTCTTAGCAGAGCACGCTTAGTAAATAAAGGCCCAAGTTTGATTTATGCCTAAATGAGAAACTCTATAGTGGTACTTATCTGGTCACTTTTTGTTCAGCATAAAAGCCGTTCCATTGTTCTGTAAGAAGACCCCCTAGCAACCCAATCTTTCTGTGTCCCTGATATTAAGACTTATGCAGTACTGAACCATGATCCACATGGTGTAACATCATGTTTTTTTAAATAATACATTTATATATACAGTACATGTAGCCATGGCTGGTCCAGACTATACTTTCTGCCTCTTGTTACGTAGGTCCCGATAGCTTCAGGCAGTGTCAGGCTATCCTGTGGGTTTACCCTTCCTCATGCTGCCTCCCTGAGTGACAGGGGTGGAGGTGAACTGGAGTCTGTGCACAGCCAATCATGGTGCAGACCCTGTGTCCTCCCCCTCTGTGCCTTAGGAAAGAAGTGTCCAAATTACAGTGAGTTCAAGTTCCTCTCGGCTGGGAGTGAGACATGCCTTCTGCCCCTCCTGGGGCTGAGTGAAGCCCAAGATCTGTGCAGAGCACAAGGCCTTAATATTGCAAGAAGGCCAGCACCATCCAGAGGTCTAGAACCCATTCTAAAATATGATGCATACGCTGTAATACCAACTGCAGTGGCTGCTTCAATAAAGAATCTTTTTTACATACCTCTGCCTAAGTAACAGTCTATTGGGTAGGGGTATGAGTGATAAGTCTGGCATGGTGGGGCATGAATCCTGGAGCCTGCTATGACTGGAGGCGCTGACACCATGAAAAGAACCTAAAGCCTGTTTCCTCTTACCCTCGCGGACGCTCATCTCTCCTGACAGGTAACAAGCACCACAACCCCTGTAGCTTAGGCAAGATCTCCCAGAGGTGGGGGGAAGCAGGGATATATGAGTATGTGTGTGTGTATATATATATATATATATATATATATATATATATATATATATATATATATATATATAATTGTGTATATGTAGAGAGAGGGAAATTGGAACGTATCTATTAAACTCCAATATTGCCAATGCAAAATCACCCACAAACAAAGCAATACTAATTGCTGCAATAGCATGTTTGTCCTATTCATTGTTTATAGAAACTAAACACCACGGTTTGCCTCCTTTGCAGTAAAAATGTGCACATTACACAGAACAGCACTGCCAGAACCAAACCACATAAATATTTTTTTACAAACACAGTTTTTCAACTTAATGAACACGGTGAGATACAAATCTGTGTGAAAATAGCTGTTTTTGCCCCGAAATAGCAGAGTTTAAGAAATAGGCTCCTATTAACTTTGGATTTAAACATCTAAAACATGAAACTGTGGTGGGATGCTTTTGGATTAGAAAAGTAGTTATTTTTGCTTAGTATGGGCACCCACTTGTACATAGTCCTTCATTTGCTGGATTTGTCACATTTAATTTGAACCCTGTTAAGATCTCAGTAAAATGAATGATATAAAATACTTTAAAAGGTAATAGACTGTTAACAAAACAAAAGGAAATATACGTTTCATGTTTTGTCCCCACATGCAGAGAGAAAGGTGGTTTACATGCCCTTCAATAAATTAATCCAAGCCAGCTAGGTTATTTTTTAATAATATTGCTGTGATCACTGCTGGAGACCGAGGGGGGCGAGAATACATGTTTTTTCTCTCAAGACCTTGGGGATCTTCAACACAAGATTTCATGATCAGAGAGACCACTGTATCTAATGAAATTGGATATTTGTAAGTTATATATTTTCACTTTTAAATTAAATATGAAGCCTAGGGACATTTTATAGGATAATTGCATTACATGCATTACATGTCATTTACATCTTGGTCCACTGGAAACCGCTGAGCTTTTTTTTCCCCCGCAACATTTTCTTTTCTTAATACCTTTCAAGCTCAAGTGCTGAGAGAATAAAGGGAGAGTCCTTAAAAAACAAAACAACAAACATAAGATGAATTGTTTTTTTGGAGGACAGTGTATATTGAATGCAGTGCTTGCTATGTTTGCATAAGATGCATATTTTTTTGTCTAATTGAATAGCTTTATTTTCTTACATATTTTCATGTTTAATCAATAGGTTTTAAATTCTATTTGTTTCTGTTTAATATATAAATGGAGCTGCAGTATTCATTCCTATCTGTTATAGTCTAGATTAATTTAATTAGCAAAGGAACAAGCAGCAGACGTTTGTCAGTGACAGAGATAATTGTATCTGTAAATCCTCTATAGTGAAATTAGGATTTGCACCTACAGAGTGCATTGTCCTTTCAGACATAATGTACTTCACTAGTTTACAAACCCACAAGCATCTATATTACCAGCAATAAAGTATAGCTTCTATCTACAAGAATTAAATGGTCAATTATTGTACAGGTATCTGAATTAATAGGAATCACAGTGATTATATCTACACCAGCAATTGGTTTACTGCATCACCAGCTTCAAGAATGACCTTTTTTTTTAATGTAAAACTGACACTAATACCCCTTTTCACAATTCTTTGAAGCATCTGGATATCAGCTCTGTTTTTGCAATGTGCATCAGTCACTGATGAAGGGGTTACTATGGAGTTGTCTAATTAGTTACTGGGTGCACATAATACTTTCTCTTACTATCATTTTGCTCCTTTTTATTATGTTTGCGGCAGATATCAATGGACAAAACAGTAACTGACAAGCTAAACATTTCTTGGGCTTGATAGTCCTCTTTCGGTCCAAAATCTGAAATGCGTTTATTTTGTTCTTTCGCTTGACACATTTCTTGGCAATATTGGGTGGCCACATTACTTGATAATTAAAAAGTTTGCCAATATATTAAATGCATATTTACCAGGTACAGTATACACAGCATTGGATTGGAACATTTGTAATGCAACTAGCATAGTCATAATAGAAAAATACCATAGGAACCGGTTACAAGTCTTGGATTCCTTCTGTCCTTGACTACGTCTTGGTCTGTCTGTAGATTCTCATTAGATGCACAGAAGTGAACTACATATTGCTGCACACTGACTCCATGTTTGGTGCTTCGTTCACTAAAGGGAGGTGATCGGTTTAGCTCTATTGAGAGGAAGTGGTATATTTAGCATGATGGTCCCAAATTACCTACTATTCACACTGCATATAACTGCAGGTGTAGCAGACATTATTGGACTTGTTAACACATGTATTCATTATCTTCTTGAACGCGTGTTTTTGGCTGCATTATTACACGTTAAAGGGGGCAATAACATCTGCTACATCTTTATTTTGAATGTAGTATATGTAATATTGTTGCTTAATTGTATATACCATTTACCATACCAATTTTAAACTGTATTCAAATGTTCCTGTAGAGAAGATATCGATGTTCTTATAGTAGTCACTAAGTGGAGTGGTAATTCATCTCTTTTGAATTACTTTGTCGTTGTGGCATAGTTCCACTTAACTAGTTATTTGCACATTGCAACAGCGTGAAACAAGTCATTTGTGTGTGTTGCTGCAGCAAATAAAAAAAAAAGCAAAGAAAATGTATGTGAATTATATGACAGTTCAAAGCGAAGTCACAGTCACGGCCATGTTTGAGATGGCAAGGTTATATTGTTTATATCGCGTTTCTCCTTAAGAGCAGGCTGCAGCAGAATTTCACATTGCTGTCTAATAACTTAATAATAAGGGAAATATATCAATATATTTGTAGCCATGCCAGCTGTGGCTACTAATCTGCCCTTGTACTGGCAGTAAGCCCTGGTAAGAGCAGGCCTTGCCAGCAGTTAATATGGGGTTTCCCTGCTCCTTGGAGCTGCACTTGATTGACAGTGGGAGGCGGTGACATCAGGCCTGAGCATGTCCAATCGTGGGAGAAGAAAGGGAACCCTGTCTTCAAGCACTCTGTCACCAATACATGTGTAAGGTTAAAAAACTTTATTAATTTGCAATGAATAAAAAAAAGGGATTTAAAATACAATTAAATAGTAAGTCAACAGCACGTGACTGTATCATGGCTAGGTGGGTAGATGTACATATGGAGATCCCTAATAGATATTCGGGATCTAGTGCTATGTTAATAGCTACCTAAAGATATAGGTGGAGGGGCCGTTATGAACCCACTAGGAAATGTGTATCTCAATGTTGATGTATCAGGGCGTATGTTGTAACGCGCTGTATAGGCAAACTTCATATAGTGTGTACATTACCACACTCTAGCATGATAGGCGGTAGTCAAACCTGTAGAGTGACTCCCTGTATTTATGTTGGTGTTGGGCTAACCCCCCCCCAAAAAAAAGTATTCCAGTGGCCCTATTTAGTGCCTGACTTATGCCTAACATTCTCACACCTAACCTCTCAGTATCTATACCTTGAGGTTTTTTTTGGTTAGCCCAACACCAACATAAATACAGGGAGTCACTCTACTTGCAAATTAATAAAGTTTTTTAACCTTACAATAACACATGTATTGGTGACAGAGTGCTTGAAGACAGGGTTCCTTTTCTTCTATGTACACTCACGTCCCCACCCAGTTAGCACCTCACCATGGTTCATTAAAATAAAGCTGTGCGAGTTTTTTCTTTACGTGTAGCAATCGTGGGAGAAACCTGGTGCCCTCCTCCTGGCTGTACATAAGGGCAGTACCGCCCCAAATTCAGCGGTGCGTCTTCCCCCTGAGAGAGGCAGGTTGCACACAGGAAGCCTGAGATTGGAGCCTTCCCTGTTCATCTCCCCCTTGGGGGAGAGCGAGTGTAGACCTATACCCTGACTTCTGATAGGGGAACATGTGGAAATTGAAGGGGAGCGCAACTTGTTCAGTGGTGGATATGTGAAATAAAAAATAGATACAATAGTGCAACACAGTCTCTTAAAATGTATCTCCAAATTAGTAGATTTCTATAGATTCAGAACTCACATTCTTACGGAAATAAACAGGCATGTAACCCAAACTTGGGTAGGTGATAGATAGTGTGGTATATTTTTGTGGATCTTCTCTCCCTCTGTATGTCAGGATTCTTGGGTGTAGTGGGATATCCCTCAGAATGGTATAATGGCAGCCGTATATATCAGAGAAAACGGAAAGACAAACATAGTGTGTACCATAAAAAAAAACTTTTAATCTCTGAAAGACCATATAGGTGTATGCTTACATTGATAAAAAGTATACTGGACACATAAGAAAAGCGAACCCTGCCTCCCAATTCTCACCCCCTCTGCTCGAGTCTCCCGTCGCGTCACTTCCAGTTACCGGCGTTTCATTTCCGGTATCATGGCGCGGGTGAATTCACCGAATGGAGGGGACCTCTGGTGCAGATCAGCACAGGTGAGTGGTAACAGCAGGGCGCTTCTGACTGAACCGGAAGTGACGCAATTTCCACATGTTCCAGCAAGAAGGATTCCTGTGGACCATCCTTTAAAGGGTTTTTGAGCAGCATATTTTCTATATATCACTTATTGCTCTGATTTGCACTGATTTTGCACAATATTGTATTTATTATCACTGTCTAAGTCACATTATTTTTCACTGTAATCACCTCCTTAGAGCGCTGTTAGAATTTTCTCTCACTTCTGACAGGGGAGTCGGGAAGAGCTAGGACAGCTGCAGGGGGCCTGACCTGTAGTGGTTGTCCAGGTACCATCATCCAGTGGATAGCTGATCCTGATAAGCTGTGATTTGGCAGACCACTCCTGTGTTGTAGTGTATTCAATAAAGACCGTTTCTGTTTGCATATACCTCCTGCCCGGTGTGTAATCTTACTGGGAAGTGAGGGAATAATTCTACCATAGGAGATCGCCTCCATTCATCTTGGAGTCTGCAGTAGATGGAGGCGCTGCACTGCTAGAGAACCATGTGGGTAATGTACCCCAAAAACCTGATCCTGTGTCCTCGCTACCATCGGCGGACAGCTCAGCCCTCCTGTTACCAGCTGGTATCATGCACCACACGACTAGTAATGGCCAAATCTCCCACCGGGTGGGGGAAACACCGCTTTATTTGGATCGCTGCTGAGATACTGCTCAACAAGACAAGTTTTCAGCGACGCAAAGCTGGAATTAACAAGGTACACTTCCAGAGCAACTGCTGAAACTGAAAGAGAGAGGCTAGGTGTAGTGTCCGGGGGAACTCCTTTGCCCAATCACGGAACTATGCCTTAGGCTGCCCTATTGGGTGAATGGTCTGGAGACACAAGGGCTATTGCTGTTCTGAGTCACCCTGAGGCGGGAAGTCGGGATGTCTAAAGGGGGTGCTCTAGTTAACTTTGTTCCAGGGACCTCTAAAGGTTACAGATAGGGAGTATCTTGGGAGGGGTGCCTGACGTACAAGGTGCCTAGACCCCTCTGTTGGAAGAACACCCAGAGTACTACTAGCCGTAGCCAGACTGTGGAACCACAGAGTGCTTGTAATGGACTGTGATCATGTGCAGTGTATCAAGTCTACTCTCGGTAGACCGCTAATCATGTGCTGTGAAGACGTCCAGAAGATGGATTCCCAGCAGAATTCTATGGCCCTGTACACTAAGGAACTTAAAATGTTGGTTCTCAAGTTGGAGAAGCTACCAAGTGAAGTTCGTCATGCAAGATGGTGTCTTCTGCCAAGGTTGGAGAGTGCATGTGTTGCCTGCAAAAGGGCTGCACGTGAAATTCTTGCAAAGTTCTGCACGGGTCTGGTGCGAAAGCCAGGACCCCACCCAAGCGATGTGACTGGCTCAGTTAGGAGTCAGAGTCATGCCCTGTCCCAGTGTGCTCCACCTCTGATCTCCACCAGAGGTAGGGGGGACTGTGACAACCAATGTCTGTCGATGGCTGGCGACAAAGGAGGTGTCAGGTGTGGCCGACCGTAGTGCTTGTGCTTACCCACAGATCTCGCTATGTCTGGCGATATGGACTTCATCCACTATTGTCTTCCAGGAGGCCTTCTGGTAGTGAAGTTGGATGGAAAGAGGTACACCCAATGCCTATGTCCTATGTGCAATTTACCCGGTGGCGAACTGGTTTGGGGAGCCAAGTGTGCCCGATGCGGAGCACGCTTTATCAAGCCCACGCTGCTGCAGCATCCGGCCTTCGCAGAAAAAGATGCGACCAACCCAAAGACTTGGGTGGTCAATACTGCTGCTAGCACATCTACCTCGACGATGAAGGTTCCTGAGGGCCCGTGTGCCGATGAGGACACTCCCGGGGGTCCGAGTACCCAGATGATAACCGAAAGCTCCACGGAGGTTCCAGACCAGGTCCCCCCTGAGGGATCAGAGACGGTCAGAGAGATGGAACCAGTCCGAGAGCAACCGAGTAAGGTGACGGCCTGGGGTGATGAGGCACCATTGTTCTCAGAGGCACATAAGCCAGGACAGGCTCTGCTGCTTGCCCCTGATAAATGATCAGGTACCTCTCCCCTGCGGATGTGTCTCTTCCATCCTGTAACAGTAGTAAGAGGTCTTCTGTGGTGTTCCGGGTGACGTCCAGCGACCTAGCCGAAGTAACTGATGACGCGACCCTCCGAACCGGATCCGATCGACGGCGGAGTCCGACAGTGATGATAGCGACAGTAAAGCCTGAGAGGCGAAAGAGCCTTCCGTTGGTGGAGATGCCCAGTGGCCTACTCGGTGCAGCTACGGTGTCCATGGAAACATCTGGTGTGGATGTACCTTCCGGTACCGCAACCGCTGCAGATACAGATAACGACGACAATGGGGAAACGTCCATCCAAAGACCGGATGTTGGCACACTTCCATTGCGGGACCTGGAGCTGTATCCGGACCTCACGATGCCGCCAAGTGATGACGTCACCATTCGAGCGACCGCTGGAGCGGAGGAGGAACCCGAATCGATTCCCGCTCTGGTGAGTACCGCTCCAACCCCTGTAAAGGGAAAAGCCTTTATGGACTCTCTCCGGGAGCGTCATTCCCCTAGAATGGCCTAAAATTCCTACTCCCGTGTTTCTGGCCCAGTACTGGGACTATATTATGGAGCACAGGCCGATGCTCAAGTTCAAGCCTGCGGTAGAACCGCATGTTGTCAGCGTTACATTGGTAGCTGGTCAAGGTGGGCGCATTGTGCAGGACTCTGATCGAGGCCACGTATCCTTCCACGAGCACATCTGTGTTCCCCAAAAGTTCTGCTCCTGCAGGAACTACTCTAAAAGGAACTACTACCAGGATCAGCCAGGATGGTGCTTCGCTGGGAGAAGCTGATTATACTGCCCAGGAACACTAGTCTAAAAAGAGGAGCCTTTGGGTCTCCAATACTCCGTCTGCGGTTTGGAAGGACTGGTCTTGGGGGAGTAAAATGTTTATAGATGATACGTGTACTGATGATGATATGGAAGGTGCTATGTCATGTAGTGTTAAGTCTGGTATAAATCAGTATGCGATGTCCGTGAATTCAGATACGTCTGGGTTTTCTTCACACACCACCTGTGAGTCAGAAGTTATTAAGGCACCGCCTGTTAAGTCCCTACCCTGATGGCACCCTAGGTTTCGGGGGTACATGCCGTACAAGCACCGCACACGATTCCTGTTAGAAGCTGGGGATGTGATAGACAATTGGTGGGAAGAGAGGGAATTCTGCCCTGAAGAGACAGCGGAGGTCATGAGGCGCAGGGAATATGAAATCAAGATGGGTATCATAGAACCAAAAGGCAGTATAGTGATGTACTGTGAACCGACCACACAGGAGCCCTTATACTGAGGGTTGTAGGCTTACTAAAATTAGTAGAGCAGAGCGGCACGTTGTACAGGGGTACAGGAACTCGCACAAGTTTGAGTATCCACATATGCCTGAACCAATAATGAGAGAGATTGAGGAGAACCGTGAGAAATGGTTAGTGGAAGTGATTAGGGATTATGTTCAAACGCACAGCCGGAATGCATTCCACCATCTGGAAGCCAGAATAGCCTATTTAGTGGATGTGTGGAAAGTAGGGAGGTCTATTTATATGACCGAGTGGAATATGTGTCTGAGCACCACCATAAGAGGGTATTTTCAGTTAGAGTGCCCGACAGTACTGGGGCATTAGTCAGCAAGCAGACTGCGTACTGGATAAGGTGTGAGGGGAATTGTATTGGAGGCCCCGCTGCATGGGACATGATCCAATACCATTACCAAGCATTCCCTGGTTAGACCCTTGACCCGGGAAGGTACCCACTGTGCAACAGCACTTCACAGGGGGTAGCGCTACCTCACATTTGGGTGGGAATTGTTCTGTGGACACCGGGTGTTTAGGTGCCCAGGGCATCCTCAGTACTTTAGGGGAAAACCACGAATGTTGTGTATTGTTATTGCATTATATCATATAGTATTGTTATATGTGGTGTTAGTAAACACAAGTTATATATTGCATGGCGTGATACTGTTTATTACTGAGTATACTGGTTCCTATGAGGAGTCATCCCGCCAACGCTGGGATCCCTCATAGGTGGAGGCGCTGCACTAAGATAGAGAGAGCTCACCCATGGCTCCCAGAAGCGGAGGCTCAGCCTCCTGTGAGTGTACAGGTATTAGCAGCACGCGTAGTCACCCGCGGTTTCCCTTAGGCATAAGGAAAGGGGGTTACAAGTGCGGGGGCCTTCAGAATGTAAGTCGAGGAAGCAGTAATGATCACTTAATATGAAGCCTTTACAGCAACGCTACCTATTAACTAAAACATGATCAGCATGCCCTTATTATTTGTATTTCTAACCTATTGTCTTTAATTGTATGTGCTTTTAATACATTTCCTGTGTGATTTCATTTTGCAAGTTGCCTATAGGCTGTTTTTTAAAGCAACATCTGATTAAACCTGTCACCATTAATGCTAACCATCCAGGGGCAAAAACAGACTTTGTACATGACCTAGCAATAACTATATTATGTAACGATCAAAATCAATTTTGCAAGTAGAACTTTTGAAAATCAACCTGCTGTCTTGAAATTACTATTACATTTTCTTTAAATGTTTGCATGCCACCATGCATTGTTAGGCCCCCATACAGTGAGTTAAATGAAGCAATAGCATATTTATCAAATACAGGCAGGCCCCGCTCGTATGGCGGGTTACATTCCCTGGCCCCCGCCGAAAAGCGTAACCACCAATTTTCAGCTTCTGCGCATATGCAGACTTGCAGTCCCTTCTTCTGCGCATATGCGACCTCAACCGCCCCCGTTCTGCGTATGCGCGACCTTGGCCGTACCCGTTCTGCGCATGTGCGAACTTGTTCTGCGCATGCGCAGACGTGGCGGCCCCCTTCACGGTACCGCCGTTTTGACAGATCGCCGAGATGCGAAATGCCGAGAAGTGGGACCCTACTGTACCACTTGCAACAGTTGCAAATACTTTCTACAGTACGGATAAGTATTTTCTCCTTGAACATTTATATTCTGTTCTGTCTGCCATATGGTTGAATCAATTCTTTCCTTTTAAACACAATGTGAATTGCTTGGATGTGTAAACAGGTTAGCATGATAAGCAAGCACAGAGCACCTGGTTCCATTTTTTTACCCTGGATAGTGCTCCGTTTTTCCTTCTACGTGTCTTACAGAGCACTTGTTCCCTACCTGCGAGGATCATTTTATCTTTTATGAGGTGGTCATTGTCAATGCAGAAGGTTATGATGTATTGGACTTCCTAGGTAGCCTCCCAGTGTTAGACACATACAACTACTGCTGCTTGCATTCAAATAGAGATACTGTATTTTGTTCTGGTCTGAAAATACAGTTAGAAGGTAAAGACAAGAGAAAAATCAAGAATATTAAAAAAAAACAATGTAGTCTCTTAAGTCAGGATTCCTTATTATTATTATTATTTTTAGCATCTCGTTTTGTCATCAAAATGCCTAGTTTTGATCTTGAAAAAAAATGCTTTTATAATGCAAATATGTAAGGCTAGTAAGAGGACTTTTATAATCGTTCATTTTCACTAGAAAATAAAATTCTCATACAAGGAACTGACTGTCATTCGAAACCACTGAAAAAAGGAAGAATTATTGTTCAAAAACTGTCTTTTCTTCAGAATTCCCAAGTCACTGCTGCCTTTGGCAGTGTGGGTAGCACACCCTGAAACTCAATCCTTTGTGTTTTAGCACAGCATTATTAAGATTTGCAAGTGTTTTGAAGCAGTGAGTAATAGTTTGGTTTGACATACTGGAAAATATATATGTCTTTTTTTTTTTTTTTTTTAACTGTTGATTTTAATAGGAAATGAACAGAACTCAGAAAATAGAAATTCAACAGATAGAGCTGTCTAGTGGTAATGCCAAAGTCTCTTAAGCATGTGAAACGTGTTCAAATCCTGATGTCAACTCCTTGTGGCTTTTGTGAGTTTTTTGGGGGAAATGACTTATAGTGCCTGTAAAATTAGATATACGGTACAGCTCTACATACACTATTAGTGTTACATAAAGAAACATATTTGTTGGTTTGCCTTCCTCTGGATCAATATACTGTAAGTACAAATATAGGATAAAGTATCTGTCGTCTAAATTTAGCATAGTTTGAACTTCATGGACGTATGTCTTTTTTTCAACCTCATTCACTATGTTACTAGAGTATGTTTTATGAAAATAATGAGTATTGTAACCGGTGGGCGGACTTAATCATTACTTCTAAATAACTTCACAGTACAATTATAATTGATATTTAGTTATGTGGTCAGCAGTTTTATTGTACTCCACGTTTATTTGAGATTTAAAGTTCAATTGTTGAATCACGGGTATTCTTGACTTTTTGTGCAAATACAGTTGTCTAAATAACAATGTTCTGCCATATTGCTATGATATTAAGGCATCAGTGGCTCAGATGCATTAGAAAATTAAAATGTATGAAACGCACCACTTAGACAAAGAGTTTAATTAAATAGCTCCCGCTAGAATTTCAGTGAACAATAGTAATAGATTTGGAGTGTTTTAGAAAACATGGGAATGTGTTCAGCATTAGTTATTCAGTTCTTCTTTGCACAGTATTACTGTACCTCCTCCTCCCACATCTAGATGTTATTTCAAGGCTAAACAATGACTAACATTTTTTTATTTTTTTATTAACACAGATTTACATCGCTTGCATCTGAATCACTGCAATGTTACACCGAGGCCTTTGTTAGAAACCTTTATTTCATTATTTCCTAGCAAATCGTTCATGGTATTATGAAATGAATGATGTCAATATAATACAGAGATTATGATTCCTGTGGTCGAGTCGTTGCAGCTCTGCATCTCCGCTTTGCATGTGTCCCCAATTGAACATGAATAATAATACATCTGCTTTTTATATATATACAATACAGTTCATTATAAAATATCTATTTAGAACTGATAACATTTGGACTCTATCACTTAAGTTTATCTGACATGTCCATAATTTTTAAAGCACAAGCTGCGAAGTTGATAGAACTGTAAAAGGAAGAAACAATGATGCCGGAATGTTTTTCAACATTTGTCCAAGTCATGTAAAGATAAATCTAATTGCCATTTAATCTTAAAAATAGATGACAGATGTATTTGGAATGTAAATGTAAATTTAATTCAGTCTTCTGTTCAGAAAGTTTGGGGAGAGACTATTAATTTGCACTTGGTACTTAATAGAACTTACTGTATTAATGATCCTTTTGTAAACTAATGAGCCAAGAAAAAGATGTGGGCATTTAGCTCCATGGCAAATGAACAATTATTAATATGTAACACATTAAAAATGGATTGGTGGAATTAGATCTCTTAATGGAAACTTCTTTTGCTGTGCATCTTTTAAGTACATTTTTTTTTCTGCATAGCCATATTGTTAAATTGGTGTTTCAATAAGGCTGTTTTATGGACTCCAGTGCCCACTGAACCTTGCACATACGATGGATGTGGTGGACATAAATGTGAGAAAAACTCAAATAGAGCAGAACTGAGTTTGTTATATATCAGAAGCCTCACAGGTTTGGTTATTCACCAAGTACAGCTCACCCCCCTAATAACTCTGTGCTTGGGGTCCAAAGAATCACATCGCGTTATAAGCGGATCGCGTTAGAAATAATGTGCAACTGTATGCCTTGTACAATAAAGTATTTAAGATACCAATAATCGTGTTGTAAAGTATTCATAAATATGAAAATTGGGAGCCACGCTTGCATCGCGTTATAAGCGGATTCGCGTTGTAATGGATCGCATTATAACGGGATTGAGCTGTATTCCTATAGCATTACCAGGTAGAAGTACATGTGAACATGTAGTTTAGTAATTCCAATCAGACCTCCCCCCATTTCTTCCATATTCATCTATTTAAAGGTCTATGGTACAGGTCAGGTGCCTTCAGTAATTATTGCCGTGGTTAACACACTTACGTTTTGAAGTAGTCGTCCTAGCAGCAGTTCTAACAACTCTTTTCACACAAGTCATAGTGGGCATAGTGTAGTTGCAAAAAGAGGTAAAAAATATAAGCTGATATAAACATTGAGTGTGCAGCCTTGAAATTATTTTTGAAAAGCAATCTTACTCCCTAACTTGTTTTGTGTACAGTAGTGTGGATATTAGTGTTAGAAATTGCAAGAAATAGCATGAGCAAAGAAGGCTGTATAAACAAGGTGTTTGAGACATTTTGCATTTAAGAGAAAGATTTCAAGGAGCAATATAATGATGTTGAGACTACATTACATTTGAAGGCTGCATTTCAAACTCAAGGTTGAGCATCTTTTAAAAAACGACTTGAATAGGGCTGTATAAGTTGTAATGAACGGCTGAATTGTGTACTTTCATACAAGGACAGGACTATAGCATATACTTTAAGGTGTCTTACTGAAACCACAGTCTCAGAATTAAGAGGTACTGTAAGTTACATATAGGGAATATGGTGTTCTGAATGAAGAAGTATTTTAGATCTACTTATTTTGATACAGTTCAAGCGGTTATTGCCGAATAAACAATGCCTTAATAGCGCATTGGTAAATGTAAGTTGCATTGTATACATTATTTTGCTTTTATTCTTAAGGCAGACAGTGTGAGGTGGGTAGGATGTAGGTGAAAATAAAATAAATGGGAAGACATACACATTGTCCATGACCCACTTTATTTCATTGTGCTGCAATTTATCAACTGCACTGAATGAATAGGTTTAGAGAAATGTATTTGTGGGTCTTGTTGACTAGTAATTTAGCACTATCTGATGTATTTATTTCCCTGGTCCATTATTTAAACTAAAATGAAAAAATAAATCAAAGGATTTGAAGCACCCTTCACGTCACAGATTTTCAGTAGGCTTATTGTTCTTGGAATAGTGTGGGTTTGTTGCAGAGTTGTGGCACCTTATGTGTCAAACTAATAGATTCAGTATATTATGTCTTTGAGCTATGGCGATTTCACTAGTTATCTGAAGAAAAGACTTTTGAGGCTACCAAAACGTATGATCAAATATATTTAAGAAACTCCTGAATTAAGGAAGTAGTGTGAATGACCAGGTGGGTGGCTGGCTTGCTTTATGGTCACGTTAGGGTTAAATAATTGAACTTTAATTTTGGGTTGAGCATAGAATAGGGAGAGCCACTTAGCAGCAGACAAAATGGAGGAGAAGAATCGTTCCCTCCCAACCCTCCCTTGTGAAGATGGGCTTGGGCATTCGTCACAGCAGTATAATCAGGTGGTCCCTAAGTAGGTGGTCCTTGGTGAAGTAATAGGGGCATGTCTGGCCAAGGACAGAGGGCATGCACGACCCTAGGGTTTGGTGGCCAAGAGGACAGCCGACAATGTATTTGGGAAAGAAAGGATCATGAGCTCGATGGAGAGCTATATGGTGAGAATGCTGGGACCTCAGGTATGTGTATTTATTAATAAAGCTGTGCCATTCTAGCTCATTTATGGTGTCATGGTGATTTTTAAGAGAGGGTGTTTGGAGGTTGCACTGGTCATGGTTGTCCCTTGAAAATGTAAGCAAAATAAATAAAATAAAAACTTTAGTCAATGAAGGGATAAATCCCAGTCTTTGTAATAAATAGAGCAACATATCTTTTGTGGAAAGATGCTTATATCCCTAAAAGTGTTGCCATACGTCCTGAATAAGCAGGAAAAAACAGAACAGGGAATAGCACTCTAAGAATACAGTCTCTATTTTTAGCATGCTGTTCCCTTTTCTGTTTTTCAAACAGAAAAAAACTGGAAACACTGAACTCACAATAGATCTCAGTGATACATTCGGAGTTTTCTCATAACATGCTTTTTAGGAGAGAATGCACAGGTGCTACAGATCGTGGGCTTTTTGCTAACACACAGTATTAAATTTAGGAATACGTAATTGTAAGTAGAAAGAAATAATAATAACTTTAGTTCATATAACACGTTTCTCCCACTGGGACGCAAAGCGCGTCACAATGACAGTATAGTGGTACGCAGCGGTACGCAGCACATGGGAATTTTACAGACGTAGCCCCTGCCCAGATGAGTTTACAATCTATGTTTTCGGTGCCTGATGCACAGGGAGATAAAGTGACTTGCCCTAATTCATTATCAATACATTGCGACCATAAATGGTGAAAATGATATGTACAAATATATGCATATCTATAAATATGAGCACATTAACCCACGCTGTGGAGGACAGTTCTATAAGCAGAATTAGCACTGTTTTATGGATTATGAGCGTGGGTATTTTCTCTCCACTAAGATGAGAAACAATACAAATCTATAATTTATGATTGAATCTGTACTGTATGTATAAAATCTATTGCAGTTCTGGTTTTAATCTTTTTTTTTTTTTTAAATCTGCAATGAAAGATACAGCAGTTCTTGTGTTCTGATCGATCATCCAGTGCAGGGGCGGCCAACTCCAGACCTCAAGAGCAACCAACGGGTCAGGTTTTCAGGATATCCCTGCTTCAGCACAGGCGGTGCTGTCTTCGGCTGAGCCACTGATTGAGCCACCTGTGCTGAAGCAGTGATATCCAGAATACCGGACCTGTTGGCGGCCCTTGAGGACTGGAGTTGGCCACCCCTGATCCAGCGAGTACAAATCCGTATTTATTGCTTATCTTAACAAATGAAAAGGTCTAAGCAGAAAAGTGAAAAATATTTTGAACCAACTAGCAGACCTTATGATGGTTTCCTTTATGGTTATGGGAGCTACTGTAAGTCATGTATCAACATTCTTGTGTTATGAACAATTTCCCAAAAAGCATGGAGCATAAGTATAATCTGTAGCAGGGCCTTTCTGTCAGCATTAAAGTCATAATTATAAATGGCCCATTTTCTTCGAAATCAAAATATACACTGGAAATCTGTTTAAAAGAAGGAATCCGCGCTACGTATATAACAGAGTGTTTTCCGTATGTATTGTTTATATTCATAAATCAAAGCAAAATGATTCCACCTCTTGAAATGACCTACCGCGGCTAATAACATAACTCGATTTGTAATTCTGTTTCATGCCACGACATACTCTTGCTTATTTATGAGCAGAATGCACTGAGCTACATTACAGTATACACATAACTAATAACTAATTAGTGGATGTCAAGAGCTTAACACAGTGTCTATAAAATATGTAAGCTTGAGGTTGTTAGTATAGATAGGATAAATGGGGGAAATCCAGCAAAGGGGAGACAAGCTGTCAGAGTGAAGTAAATAAAACCCTTTGAGATGCTATTTCAAGATTCTTAGAAGCAAAAAAACGCTGCACATTTTAAATTATGTAGGGTTATTTCTCTTTTTTTATGCATCTGTTTTATATCTCTCATCACCACTAATAGGGAAAAATGAGTAGCACTGCTTTATTTTCAGCTCATTTTTTATTTTACTCAGTATTTCCATCCATTGTTTCTGTCTTCTATTAGCAAGGATATACCTTTGGAATTTTGCATCTTTCCACATATCATGACAGTTCCCCTATGCCGAGGGTCAAGTCTGCTTTTCATTTTGTTGAGTTGTTTGCATTTCATCTATCACGCATACATTTTTTGTATTGGCCAAGAGATCAAATGATTAGCAGTAACACACAACTTCAGAACGAATCATTATCCAGAGCACCAGATACACTTTTTGTGTGTGTGCGTCATGATTCAGTAAGACAGTTAATGTGGAACTGTTGTTATCAAAGAACATTGATTCATGGTATTCCATTAGTGTGTAAATACACTGAGCATAAGTTGCGGCTTTTCTCAGTTCAAGGAAATAGGGTAAAATATAGGCGAATTCAGAGTGGTGAATGGGAACTCAAGGTCCATCGCCATAGCCTAATAGGAACATTAAAATAGGTAACTAGTGGGTGTTCATCTTTATAAACAGAATACAGACAATATTAATGGCACACATAACTGCAAACATATAAAACCCATGTCAGCCTACAGGATGAATTGACAACAGAAGCAAATCTTAGCTTTTGTGACGGTGCCTATGTTTGGGTGGCTGTTGTCTCTGTTAAACAGTAAAAGAAAAAGGGTAAATTGTGTGAAGCCTTTTAATTGGCAAATAAATAATTTCACACGTTACATGATTCTTCAGAAGGGATATTTTATTTATGAAAATGACACAGAGTATGCTTGGTACATGCTCTAATATGCAACAGTCCATAATGTATTAATAAATCTGAAAAATTACATGGTGCTACCGATGGACACGTTTGGTTTGGTACTTCTAAAACAGGTATTTCAATATGTAACAAAGATCACAAACTTCTGTGGTTCAATACCTTCCTTTAGGAAATTCAGGTAGGAATTAGTAGAAGAGCCCAAGAAAAGACACGTACAGTATCAGGCTTTCTAGTTAGCATTTGCAGTCATGCAGTCATGTATAAAACCATTGTTAGCCATATAATAATCCTTGTGGGATTAGGAAAGAGATGCTGAAACATACAGTTACCGCACAATAAGTTTCTCCCACAGAATGGTAGGTGGTATTTTGTTTTCTATTTCGGTCTTCTTGTGGTTTCTTTAGTAACTGGTTTAAAAAAACACATTAAAATGAATATTAATCATCGAAATAGTTTCTTTGTTTTGATTGTTTTAATGGAAAACAAACAATTCCTGTGCTCCTACCAATTGGGCTAAAATATACCAGTGATGTTTTTACATTTTGAGCCTAAGTCTATGTGACAATGGAGTCATTTGGTTGCATCTTTTGAACAAAACACGATTCAAACCTGCAACCTCGTCAAGGTACACTCCGTTTAGCAGGTACCTACACTGAATAGATGCAATTTCTTATTGTCCTATGGACTAAACTTTGTGAAGTATGTGAAAGTGCCCTGAATGGGTTAAATAAATGAAGCATATGCTTATTTGTGATTTAGTGCAGGTAAAAGCTGGACAAACCCAGTAATAAATTTCCCTTATTATAAAGGTAAACAAATCCCCTAGGGTGAAATATTACTATGTACACATAAGTACACATTGATTGTTGTAATGTTTTAATGCCCCTTAAACATTGTTGGTTAGCACCAGGTTCAGGGTGTCTGTGTGAGACATATGGATGCAGTTTTCAGTGTTTTTAGTTTTATAGAACAAATACAGATGAATAGGAATATAATAGCACAGTAGCATACTGTATAATAAATACAGGTGGACAGTCACAGACTACTATACTCGGGAGCTAAAGGTTCATGCAACATATTGTAATGTACAGATGGAATCTCAGCCTTTTTCAAAGTTCTCCCCTGTACGATCTGGCCGCCGTCTGTAATAGAGAGAACTGCACAGAGAGCGGCAGCTCCTTGCAGAGCTCTCACAGACAATCGCAGTGTTTTTATTGACATTTTAATAACAGTGTACTGTAGCAGGGGGTCTCTGGAGCTGAAGCGCATTAATTTTAGGTCTGAGGACACCCTGCTTCGCGAGATACAGGCCCCGGTATGGGGTGTCGTTATCTCCTATGTGTTTAAATGTCCCGGTCACGTGATGTGGGAGATTTAACCATTGCAGGGGGATACCGGCACCCCATACCAGGGCCTGTATCTCTGGAAGCAGGGGGTCCCCAGGGCTGAAATCAATACGGTTCAGCTCCGGAGACTCCCTGCTACAGTACACTGTTATTAAAATGTAAATAAAAACAGCTTCATTACCTTAGCGGCTAACAGCTAAGGCAATGAAGGGGTTAAACCTGAGTAACCAGTTTGTTGGCGGTAGAGGGGATGGGTGAAGGGTGTAGTTTCCCCAGGGTGGGGGGGTTAGGCCTGTCGGGAAGGTTGCAGTAGGTGTTAACCCCTTTCACTACCACCGCTAGGGTAATGAAGGGGTTAACCACTCCTGCTACCCACCCGAGAGGCCTAACCAGCCACCCTTGGGGAAACTACCCTCTTCACCCAATCCCTCTACCCCCAAGAAGCATTGAAATACAACAACCCTACTACCCAGCTCCTCTACCCCCAACAACCCCCCCTAGCACATAAAGTACAAAAACAGGCAAAATTACTATTATCCAGATCTGGATAATAGCTAATTTGCCCATTAAAAATAAAACATTAGGCCAGGTCCATAGTAGGTGCGTATGACATCATGCGTGCCTGTACTTAAAGCGATCTGCATGTTTTGCGCAACGGAGGGCATGGCGAGGGCGTGCCGGAGGCGTTTCCATGACGTCACGTGAGCAGTTTGCCCTCATTGGCTGAACCGCGCATGTGACCCGGCAGTCGAGCCGGAAAATCAAATGTATTTGTCTTGTGAAGTTTCTGCAGCACCGTCTCTTACGTGCACGTGCACTCGCGCACGCATACTATGGCCGTGCACATTAACTTCAGGCATTTTGTTTTCGGCACGAGTGACATTGCTTGCGCCGTCATCCCTACTATGGCCGCAGCCTTATCCAGCCAGAATAAAGTACATTAAAGTTCTACTTACCCCTGCCAGGATGAAGGCCATCCTCATCACTATCTTCTGCGTCCATGTCCTCCGTGGGCAGCAACATTACAATAAAAAAACAAACTAATGGCCACTAACCCCTTAATCACCGTAGCGGTTAGTAACCACTATAGTAATTAAGGGTTAACCCCTTCCCCGCTACCCATCTGGGACACCTAACCACACCCTACCGAGGGCAACTACCCCCACCCTCCGCTATCCATTGATTGGCACAGTGCTAAACCATGGCCAATAGTTTGCCACTATGGCAATGAATGGGCAATCTACCAATAAAAAAAAAAGCACCAAATAAAATACATTACATTTCATTCAAAATAAAAAAAATGCCAATAAACCAATTGTAACTCGTGTAACTCGTCAGGGAAAAACAGGAAAAAATATAAAACGATAATATAGTGTAGTATTTTTTCAATAAGGGTGAAATCGACTTGTTTAAAATAGAAAATACAATCACGTGGAGTGCCTGTAAAAATAGTCAAATTGTAGATGTATCTTTGAATTGAAATCAGTATTCCAGGATTCCTCATCCAGATAAGGTGAATAAGTATATGAAGCACAAAAGAAGAGAGACATATACTGAAGTGTAGTATGCCCAAAATAAGTATTGCTATTTTCAAGATTAGTAACACTCACAATGATACAAGTAGTAAAAGCATTTCACAGAGTTGAAGGAGAAGGTCGGACGGTAATAGTGCTGCTGGGGAGCCTCTCCACCACCAAACGTGTACTTCTACCATCTACCCTAGGCGTCTGAGATAACTTCCAGTCTCCCGTGGTTACTTACGGTTTTGTTCTTCTCTCTGGTCTTCTGACTACTAACACCCTATGAGTTTCGTACTGCTTCCTCATGGGATAAGATACTAGATGTGAGCATGTCATATATTAAGCCTTTATAAACTAAAATCACTTTATTAATACAAAATTTAAAAGGAAATGTTCTAAAACAACATCATGTAATGTCCTAACAATGAAATGTATTCTGAACTACTACATACTTACACTCCATAATTACATCTAATAATAAAAAAAGAATGGAACACTCTGAAACAAAAATGAGTTGGAATTACAGTAGTTTAAATACCTATATATAATGTATATATCTATAAAGATTACATTACTAACTAAACCACTATAGTCTAATAAAGAATTTCAATAAAACTTTAAACATACATATATTACAAATGTATACCTATGTGTATTCAGATAGATTTATGCCATATATTAATGGAGTAAGTAATTCATTAACTATTTTCTCTTCTTTTTTAAGGTTTTATGTTTCTTTTATTTATTGTCATTTCCTTTCTTAACATTTTCTTCGTTTTATATATTTTACAGTGTTGTATGGGTTTGGCATATAAAAAGGAACTGTTCTGATTTTAAGGTTATATTGTGGTTAAAGTAATTGAAGTGTGCAGAGCTATATCCTATCTTAATATTTTTGCAAAGCATGGCCGTAACTGTAAGTTAAGCAAAAATACAAATTTTGCCAGTAGCCAATTCTCAAGAATGAATACATTTGTCTTAAAATAACATTAAGTTGGCAGGGAATGTAACACAAATAAACCTAATAGATGGTAATATGCAGTAAAAGTACACTGTAGTATTTGAACAAAAGGTTAGTCCCCTTTTGCTACTATTCTCTTAGTTAAAAAAAGTTTTACCAGAGTGCCAATGGACCTCTGCCATTTGCGTTCATGTGATGGCTTCAGCAGTGATCACTACTGCCCCATATGATCATACCCTAAAGCGGTGGGTCTCAACCTTTTGCATCTTACGTCCTGTAGGAGACAAGTCTAGAGGTATAACGAGGGAGACATATTTAAGGGAAAATAAACATTGGCTTTTGTTTAGCCCACGGCTTTAAACAGTACAGCTTCATGTCAGCATGCAAAACAAAAACAGGTCTATCCCTTTGTAAGGGCTAACTCACACTTCCCAGTCCCTATCTGCAGGGCTGGGAGGCTAGGCCTCTTACAAACCTCTGACCCCAAAGTCCAAAGAGGTACCTTTAAGCAGGGGGCTCTTTATATCAGGTACTGGCACGCCACAGTGGACTCCTACAGACAGCAGAAGTGGGTAAGAATTTATTTCTTCATATTTGACCATTATAGTGGTGTACTCTAACTGGGACTGCCTTTATTTCTATGAGGACATCATCCTTTAGGCTGTTATGAGTGACTCACAGGCCATTTTATGTTATACCCACACTGCTTGATTGGAGTCCATGAAGATTGTGAACTTTTGATATAGTTGTCATAAGATTGGAGCACCCCATGACCCCCCCCCCCCCTTTTTTCCTGGCTTTTTATATCAGTCCTGGTCTGGCTTAGTGTCCACGGGGTGCACCCTCTGGCGGGTTCCTTGGTCTGCTGTACCCTGGAGTAGAAAGTCAGGTTCCCTGGGATCTCTCTCTGGCAGCACTGACTATCACAGTGCTACAGAGATCTGTTCCTGGGGATCTCTCGCAGAACACCTTAAAACCTGTTTGATGAGCCAGGTGGAGACTGGCTAATAGACTCTAGCTGCAATTAACCAGCTCCCTGCTGGACTAATCAGCTACAGAGAGGCTTTAGGTGTGTTGCCGTTTTAAACCAGTGAAAGGCCTTGTCACACGTCCCTTCAACCATTTTGTCACAAAACCCTGGTCTCACCTTAATAAAAACAAAACCCCACTTTTTCCAAAAAATATATTTCTACGGTTACATTTTTAAGGACATTACTGCCATGAAGCTCCCCTTACACTTCCCCTCTCTTTCTCCCCCTTAAACTCGCCCCTCTAGTTAACTCTCTTTCCCCCTTACACTTCCCCCTTCTCTCTTACCTCCGTAAACTCCCCCGCCTCCCATCCCCCCTTACACTCCCCCTCTCTTTTCCCCTTACAGTCTCCTCTTTCTCTCTTCACCTCTTCCATCTCTCACTCACTTTCTCTCTTTAACTCCACGCCATCCCCCCAACCTTGTAATCTTACCTTGGCTGAGGAGGTCTCCTCAATGCTGATCGGGTCAGGGGACTCCGCAACTGTTTCCAAAGGCTGGGCAAAAGTTTGACCTAACTTCCAGCACCAACAGGAGGAGGGAGGGGATTGCTGTGACCGTCGGGCTGCTGCATGAGGAGCCGCCGGGACAATTGTCCTGTCACCAACAGCACCACTTTGATTACTTTTGTGTGTCTCCTCAACCCCCCTCCCCCCCCAACCCCACTGGTTGAGAAACACTACCCTAGAAGACTAGCCTTTTTGCCATTTGTATATTATGTAGCCCCCTTTACCTATGACTAAGGGAACTACACATGCTGATATACCTGTTCGTTCACAGGAGGGCCCAAGCCTTCGCCATTGGGAGCCTGGGTGAGCTCTTTCTCCTCTCGGTACAGCGCCTCCACCTATGAGAGATCACAGCATTGGCGGGATAACCCCTCACAGGAACCAATCACAGTAAAAGTAATACACTCACAGGTATATAACAAATATTTACTGGCACGCGCACATATAATAACAATAACGATAACAATGCCCCAATGCAATACCCACACAGTACCCAACACCAAAGTGAGTCGCCCAAAGTACTGAGGATGCCCTGGGCACCTGTAACCCGATGTCCACACGAGCAAACCCACCCAAATGTGAGGTAGTGCTACCCCCCTTGTGTTGTGATGGTGCACGGTGGGTACCTTCCTGGCTACGACCAGGGAATTGTGGAGATTCTCTCTTTGCAGAGCCGCAGTCGTGGTCCGACAATGCGGAGTCTGCAAAATCCACTCTTGCCTTACAGGTGGTGATCCGCCTCGTGGGGGAGCTCCAGCAGGAGTGTCTCCCGTAATGTCTATGGTAGGGCCTATGGCCTGGTTCCAGACCGCAGGCCGCCGCATGGCGTCCGTCCGACGGCGCTGTGACTTGAGTTAGGAGTCTCTATCTAGGGCCTTCCCTACAACACTCAACTGTTTGGAGGATTGGGGCCTAACTGGGGCCTTGGAGTAAAGTGCTGACCTAGTCCAGGGGCTTACTTGCTCCCTGGACACGTCCTCTTCACTTGCTGCCCCGTCAAGACTGCTCCTGGTCCGTTTGCGTGCCAAACTATCTCCCTGCTTCTTCCTGCCTCTCATTGGTGGGCTGGCCCCACGTAGTCCCTAACTCCCTAATGATCCTGGGACTTGTAGTCCCGCGCTGCCCTTGCAGAGCCACCTAAGATGGCTGCTGCACTTACACTGCGCATGCACACCTGGCTAAAATGGCGGTCCCCGTACTCCGGGTCCGCTGTGGAGCTCTGGTGCTCCGGTCGCCCAGCAGCCTCCCTCCCCGCACCGGAGGTAAGAGGGGAGCTAGGCTACAATTATGTACATCATAAGAGCACTGTAAAGTTTAAAGGGGCAATCCCCTCCTCAGAGCCTTTTTGTTGTTGTTGCAGAATCAGAACTTGGGGTTTGCCTGATGTTTAACAATGCTGTTTCTACTCCCTGATTCCTACGATATTTATCATTTTATGTGCTGGTAAAATTAAAGTAAAATCAAAGATGGCTGCTGCGGGGGTCGTTCATTTAGAAGCTGCAAAGTCATATCATACACCCAGTAGCACAAGCACGCTACCTAGGGGTCACACTCGACTCCTCTCACATTCTCCTCTCAGATTCAAAAGTTAGATCAAACCTGTCGTTTTTTTCCTCCGCAATAATACAAAGATACACCTTTCCTCTGTTGCTCGACTGCTAAAGCTCTGACACAGACACTCATTCTCTCCCGTCTCGATTACTGTTATCTCCTGCTCTCCGGTCTTCCTGCCTCTCACCTGTCACCCGTACAAACTATCCTTAACGCTGCTGCCAGAATCACTCTACTCTTTCCTAAATCTGTCTCAGCGTCTCTCCTGTTGAATTCCCTCTCCCTATCAAACCCTGTTTCACACTCTCAATTCTCCTCACTTTTAAAGCTTTACACTCTTCTGCCCATCCCAACTCTTGCGCTCTGCTCAGGGATGTCTTCTCTCTACCCCTTTTGTATCTAAAGCTCTCTCCCGCCTTAAACCTTTCTCACTGACTGCCCCACACCTCTGGAATGCCCTTACCCTCAAGATCCGACTAGCACCCTCTCTATCCACCTTTATGAACAATCTTAAAACCCACCTCCTTAACGAAGCATATGAGTTCTGTGGCTGATAATTTACGCCTCACATACATAAACCTTGGCCTCTTGCAGACGCACTTACCAGAACACCTTCCTACAGTCTCTGTCCATTCCTCCTACTTACCAATTAGATTGTAAGCTCTTCGGGGCAGGGACTCCTTTTGGGTTTCTTTTCTGTCTTAAAGCACTTCTTCCCATTATGTGTTATTTGTATTATTTGTTATTTATATTATTATTGTCACGTGTATTACTGCTTTGAAGCGCTATGGATATTAATGGCGTTATATAAATAAAGATATACATACATACAAGTCCTGCTGATTACATTGCAGCTTTCTGTTGACCCCTGGCAGGTAAGCTTGGATTGCAGTCATATTGATTTTCCAAAAGGGGCTAGAAACACTGCCACATGAAAAGGTACATTTCTAGGCACCTGGAGGGTCATCAACGATTTAAAACAATGGAGTAACTCCTCCTGGTATAGTTTTCCAGTGTTTGCTTTCTAATGCTATTTGTGGGAAGATCTCTTCATTGCAGCTACAGTAATTCCATGAAAGAGACATGTACATGTTATAAAAAGTATTCAGTGTGCACACCCTTCAGCGTACGTTTGGGCGAAAGCAAAAAAAACTTTGCACAATAACAATATTATTATATTTATTTTATGAATTAAATATATATTTTTAATGATATTTATTTTACAATAAATGAGCTAAAACTCCACCACGATCCCTCCCTTTTTTTTTTTTTTTTTTTACTCCAAGCACACCATTAGCCCCCCCCTCATGCTCACAATTACCCACCCTTTACATATAATACAACAGCAACAAGAGTCATCAGTGTTTTAGAATGGGGTCTCCATCTTGAATGGGAGAGAAGTTTGGGAAGATGTGGATGTAGAATGCGGAAGAATATTAGCTAGGGCTTGGGGGGGGGGGGGGCTTCAAGGGAATAAGAGGCATGGAGGATGTATAGAATTGGCAAGGGTTATTGGAGATTTGGAGCGGAGATTACCAGAACGAGGGGTGTTCTTTTAAACTGTGGGGATTTCTGTCTGAGCTTCTAGACATGACCCAGCCTCTCAGAAGCGACTGGAAGGGAGATGGGGCAGCGTGTGTCTGGAGGCTCTGTGGCTGTGAGGCACGCACGTACACACACACTGACCCCAGCAGCCTGTACATAGGAGTACTGCATTAATAAATAATGGTAGGTATCGAGATACTGCGGTATTACTACAGGAATATTACCCAACTCTACTTCAGAGATATAAATAACTGAGTAAGAAGCCTAACTGTTGATCAAAATGTGAACAAAATGACTTTGTTTTTTTAAGCAGTGGTACCTTTCATTTGGACCAGTACTAGCTCAAGAAGTTTATATGACCTTGATTGTCAAACTTCAGGAAAGTGCAGCGCTACCAAGTTTTAAGAATAACCAAATCTGCAAACACGTATGAATGAACTTAATTAATATATAAATGGGTTATTTCAAAAACATTGTCAGATTGGTTGTCTAAAGAAGTGATTTAAATTGCCTGGATTTGCACCATAAAATTGCAAACTGACACATAAGAAAACACACAGGATAGTGAGAAAGAGGAGCAACAAGCAACCCAAGTGAAGAGATGATCTGTCTCTGAAAGGTTTAATAACTAAATGGGGGGGGGGGGGGGGAGTTGCTGGTTCAGTGTATAACGATACTTAAAGCAGCAGAACATGTTTTTTTTTTAATATGTGGGAAACAGGGGGTCTCCGGAGATGAACCACGTTAATTTCAGCTCATATACATACCTCCATAGGGGGTACCGGTAGCATCTCTGCAGGTTTAAAGCTCCTAGTCATGCGGGCCAATAGGAAGCTACCAGGGGATGATATCACAGTTTACCCCTGACAAAGCCCAGTGTGTGAAACGTGTAGGGTTGTGGTACAGGCTCTTGTGGTAGTGCGGAACTAGACTATCATCCCCTGTGTTCGGCGGATGCCACAATCGAGGAGAAGGAGTGAGAATGGAGAGCGGCAATCCTGCTGTTTGAAGCTTGGTGCCAAAGAGAGGACGGAGGCAAAGACGCGTGAGATCGCCCCACGTCACTTCCGGGATCCAGTGCAGGATGCTAATACTGGAAGGACTGCCGCACGGACATCAGTTTGGACTACTGGCGAGATCCCGTATCAGGTGTCCTACGATTCCTTGTGCCCGCGCTATTGCCCGCTGTTGTTTTCTCACATGTGAGTGTGCGTTATTATTTTTACCAGTATATCGTTATATATTTTTTACACAAGCTGTGCTTGTCTGTTTTTTTTTTCTTCTTTTCTTGCATTTTTAAGATATTCCCATCCCCCCCCCCCCTCAGGGGAACGCTGGACATTGGACCAATTTACCCTTGCCCTTACAAACGGAGCACACTTTATATAAGTATATTTTTATCCCATATATCAGACTAGTTGAGGACAGTAGTTACCTTGTTACAGTTTACTATTTGCCTGCGTGACGTGGGAGCTGTAAATTCACCATTTCGAGGGCCTCACACTGCCCAGCCAGAGCGGCAACCCCTACAGAGGTAAATATCTCGAGAAGCAGAGGGTCCTCAGAGCTGAAATTAACATGGTTCAGATTTGGAGACCCCCTTCTTTAAACCCATATCGGTAAAAAATAAAATAAAAATTAAGCTTCTTTAAAGATCAGTCCCGCCTAGAATCCACCGCCGACGGGGTGCCTGGAACTTACGCCTTAGCTAGAAGTAAGGCCTCTATCTCACTGCAAAATCACTTCATCTTGCTGTACAGTAGATGCATAACACTATAACAAGCAATTATGAAAAACGTGGGCATCTGTAGGTAATAGTGTGGAAAAAACTGGCAGAATTGCTAACAAAAAACAGGTTAAGAAAATATTAGATGAGACAAAGTAGTAAAGAGGAAATTATATGAAATTAAGCAATCCTAAAACGCAAGAACAAGAATTGAATAAGCTTGGCCCTCTGCAGACGTACTTACCAGAATTCCCTCCTACTGTCTCGCTACGTTCTTCCTACCTACCAATTAGATTGTAAGCTCCTGGAGCAGGGACTCCTCTTCCTAAATGTTACTTTTATGTCTGAAGCACTTATTCCCATGATCTGTTATATGTATTATTTGTTATTTTTAAATGATTGTCACGTGTATTACTACTGTGAAGTGCTGTGTACATTAATGGCGCTATATCTATAAAGACATACATACATACATACAATATGCAGAGCTGTGCAAGACGATTCAAAAGAATATAAATGAAGATGTAAGACAATGGTACTGTGAAGAACACTATCCTAGATAACAAGCTTGAAGAAGACGAAGCAGTGACTTACAATTTGGGAAAATTGCACTCAAAGAAAACAATGGATGAGCAATAAAAGGCTGTGAACTTATCATAATGAGAGGTATGAGGACTTGTACGTCAAATTGTATGATAACATAAATAAAACGGGGCATAATCCAGTAGAGGAAGAGCGAGAAGAAACTATCAATGATGTACCATGGTGTCCTTCCATAAAACGTTGCAAAGGCAGTATGAAGAATGGAAAGGTTCCCAAGGAAGATGAAATTACAACATAAATCTTAATAGAAATTGGAGAAGTATGGAAAATCCTAGCAAAACTCTTTACAAGTTGTGTGAAGAACAGGAAAAGTCCAGAAGAATGGAGCAATGCCACAATTATTCCCAGTCTACTTCCAATAACTTGACCTATCAGTGAATTAGGTTAAGCGGCAGATTCCATTTGTTTGTATCCAATAACTTGCAAGATTTATATGAAGATAATCACTTATCAGCTACAAAAGACCTCGGACTTCTCAGGCTTGAGAACAAGCAGAATTTCGCATGTGACAACACAGTGGACCACATGCAAGTTTTACAAGACGCGATTTGCTGAAGTAATAAATACAATATAACAAGCATTTTAGGATTCTTAGATTACAAAAAAGCATTTTATTCTGTCTACACATCAGCAGTTTAAAATGCATTAAGAAAACAGTATTGAAGAAGCGTACATTGATATTATAAGGATCATTTGTAAGAATGCCACATCAACCATTGGATTACATGAAGATGCAGGCAATGATAAGGAGTTGAACCGGAACATGCTCAACACCCGAGAATGTAAAGTTCTGGATACCTCCCAACTGGCAATTTGTAAAATGCTTTGAAACTGGATGCAGAAGATCTCCTTTTTTAATCAAACAGACATACTCAAAACGGATATGTTGAGCATGTTCCAGTGCCGATCCGGGGGGCAGGGGGTGATAGATTGAACATGCTCAACAAATGAGAAATGTTCTGGATATGTAGCATGGACACACTGCACCCAGCAGGCATGAATGTAGATTGGGAGCTCACACATTTTCTATAATGTCACATGAGTAATGTTTTTCAGATGTATCCTGTGTTATCCTTGTCAGAAAAATGTGTGCATTTTTCCTGTAATTAAGATGCCTGGTTAGATTATTTGCAGATTCCACCATGGATGGTCTTGTGTGTTTTGGAGATTATTTGTTCCTGATTATTATACATATAGTGATGTTTATATACCCATTGGGACTTCAATGGAATTATGTGTGTTTGGTTTTGTTGATAGATGAACCCACATATTAGATTTTTTTGACACCTTTGATATAGGCGTTGGATATAAGTTAGGAGCACATAAGACACATAGGTCTATCCACGAAGTTAGGTGTTGGGATCTAATTATGAATACAGTAGTACTATTTATTTATATTTTTTGGTTTTAAGATATTCTACCTTGGTCCCTATCATCATCATTATCTTTTCGTAAACATCTAGGATATACAATTGTTTGTGTTGTGTAATAATCTTAAGATGTATATTTAAATCAGATTTAGTCAGCGATAGACTTTTTATTATTTATTTATTATTTTATTATGACATCCTCCATTATTATATCTAAATTGTTGTGGTTTATTTGGATACATTTTTTGAAAATTGTTAAATTTACCCCCTTTATAACAATACATTATCTATGTGGGTATCTTTACGTTTAGCTAGATTCAAGGGAATAGTTGCTTATGATGTTTGTCAATAGAATTTCATATTATATATGTGGATACAGGTTTGTATGTTTTTATATGTATTTTTGTCAGTGTTTGTTTGTTTTTTGTACGTTCAGATTTTATTGTATTTTGTCATTGATTATTATATTGTATCTTTTTTGTTCAGCTACTGTTGAGGTGTATGTTACTTGGTTAAATGCTAGAATAGAATATGAATAGATATAGGAACTTTATTGCAATGGTATAAGTATATCGGTATGGATCTCTGCAGGTTTGGAGAGATAATATTGGTATAATGAGCAAACTGATACTGAACCATGATTTAAATGTATGTGTTTTTTAACCATGGTATATTTTGTATTTTTAATTTTTAATTTCTCTTATGATTAGACTGCCGTCTGTCTACTTCAGTTACCCTCATTGGTCAACTCCAGGAGACATTGCCTGATTTCTGTCAATTAGTCGGAACAGGGGCAGGAAAGGGGGATGTTTGTCAGGGATTTGCCTATATATAGGTCTACTTCTGCACTTCTAGTCACTCATTGATAAAGTGCAGTCGAGGCAGGAAACGTGTCAGAGGACTATCACCTGTATGTAAAGTATGTGGTTTGGCATAATGCCTAATAAATAATTAATTTTTACCCGCCTCCAGTCCGGCTTTTCTGCAGTACTCAACCTTACCTCATTTTTATAAGGATAAGAATCAGCAAGGGGGTGTGACAGGGTGACACCATGTCACCAAACTTTTCCAGCAACACTTGAATTGTTCAAGACATTGGGAAGAACAAGGAGTCAAAATCAATGGTGAATACTTGTCACCTGATTTCCAGATTTGCACCACAAGTCCAGAAGACCTCCAGCAACAAATCAGAGAACTTTACCAAGCAAGTAAGATGACGGGCCTCCATATGAATCTCAGCAAGCCCAAAGTGATGTTCTACAAATGTGTCAACTCTACAAAGATCAAAATAAATGGAAAATAATTTGAAAACGGTCTACCTTGGCCAGCAAGTATCAATGGATGGAAACCTTTCAAATTAAATCAATATTAGAATGAAAATGGGATGGAGCACATTTGGAAGAAACAAGGCAATCTTCAGAGAAAGTTTTAAGGTGCCTCAAGAGGTAAATGTTTAACCAGTGTATTCTGCCTGTGCTCACATATTGATGTGAAACCTGGACCCTAAATGCGAAAACAATTCAGAAGCTTTGGTCAACTCAAATGAGTATGGAGAGATCTATGCTGGGTATTACTTGAATAGACAGAAAAAAGAAGGGGTTCAAAACCAAACAAATGTCTGATATCATCACAAGGGTGAAGAAATTAAAATGGGAGGGTGCCAGACATATCGCAAGAAGAAATGATCGTTGGACAAAGATGATAATAAACGGTATTCCAAGGAATATCAAAAGTCCAGAAGATGAACAAAAGCATGATGGGGAAATTGAATCAGATAATTTGTTGGGGCAACATGGAGAAGAAGTACTTGCAACTGCAGTACCTGGAAAATCGTTGGGGAGGCCTCCATCCAACTGTGAATCAACAAGGCCTGATGATTATATATAAACTTTTTTTTGCCCAGTGTGACTTCTCTGTTCGACTTCTCTTTAAGTCATACTGTAAGTATATTGGCTCCCCTCTGAGAAGGCATAGGAATTAATGTTCAATAAAAAAGTGTGCTGAAATACTATCACTAGATTGAAAAATATGTAGGAGAAAAGTGTGGTTTGTGACATTTGCTGCAATTTATATTGTTGTGGAAATGTTGATTACTCTTTTAGAAGCTATATCACCCAGAAGTAACATTTCAAGTAGAAAGATGAAGGAAATAAATGATAAACTGCACAAAGGGGACAGGGAAACTGTGACCATATGATTCACAAATTGATCTGTTGCTGCATTAGACAAGACAAATAATGTACAGAAAGACATCTTCATGGGCCAGTGCCATTAGATTCAAAGCTGATTAATAGGGTATTTGTGCACATTAAAGCTGCTACAGAGATTTGAAGAGAATGTACTGTATGACTTTTTGATGCTTCTCTCTGAAATAAATCATTCTTCAATTAATTACACCATATTAGATTTTTGTTATCATGATCTTAACTTTAATAAAGCAAAAATTATGAAATGTAAAATGCCCTTTAAGACAGGAGATATACATAGGGGTTTCACTCACACACAATAAGTGAGTGTGCAGCCCCTAGTTGTATTTGACGTTGAGCAGTGTCTACAGTATACAGTATACAGCTGTTTTTGGGTTCCAGCTTTCAGTGTGGGTAAATGCACAGAGCTGCTGACAGCATTCTCCGGGACCCAGGACTAGAGTCTCTGTCTGGGTACCGGGTTGTTCTTCCCCTTTCACCCCCATAACACTCCCCCCTCCTCGCTAGCGGCTTTGCGAGTCCCCATCCCTCTCTCACTCTCCCCCTTTCTCTCTTACGCTCTCCTTTTCTCTATTCCCCCCTTCTGTCTCACTCTGCCTCTCTCTCTGTCTCACTCTGTCTCACTCTGCCTCTCCCAAGCTCCTGCCCCTCTCTTACTCACTCCTCTCTCACTCACTCTTGCCACTCTTTGTCACTGTTGCCTTTTTTGCTCGTGCCTCCCTCCTTTGCTCTCACATTTCTCTCCTTTGCTCTTGCCGAGCTCTCGCCCGAGCTCTCGCCCCTCTCTCTCTCTCTCTCGCTCACCCCTCTCTCCAGAGCCCCTTTCTCTCTCACTCTCGCCCCGTTCTCTCTCACTCTCGCCCCGTTCTCTCTCACTCTCGCCCCTTTCTATCTCACTCCTCTCTTTCACACCCGTCCCTTTATCTCTTTTGCCTGTCTGTTTCACACTCTTTATCTCTCTCACCCATCTTTCCCACCCTCACCCCAAACTCTCGCTCCTCTCTCTCACACTCTTGCCCCTCTCTCTTTCTTGCCCATTTTTGTCTCCCTCTCGACCCTCTCTCTGTCACTCTCTCTCTCGCCCTTCTCTCTCTACCTTGTCTCTATCTCTCTCACCCCTCTCTCTCACTCTCGCCCCACCTCTCACTCTTGTCCCTCTCTACCTCGCCCTTCTCTTGCTATCACTCTCGTCCCTCTCTCTCTATCACTCTCGCCCCTCTCTCCGTCCCTCTCTCTGTCAATCTCTATCTCCCCTCTCTCGCCTCTATCTCTCTCACCCTCACCCATTTCTCTCTCAGTCTTGTCCCTATCTCTCTCTTATCTTTCTCTGCCCCTCTCTCTTTCTCTGCCCCTCTCTCTCTTGCCCCTCTCTCTTGTCCCTCTCTCTCTCACTCTTGCCCTTCTCTCTCTTGCCCCCCTCTCTCTCTCAGTCTTGCCCTTCTCTCTCTTGCCCCTATCTTCCTCATTCTCACCCATTTCTCTCCCCCCATCGCTTTCTCACTCTCACCCCGAACACTCGCCCTTCTTTCTCACTCCTCTCTTTCACTCTCTCCCCTCACACACTTGCCACTCTCTCGCCCCTCTCTCTCTCTTGCCCCTCTCTCTCACCATTCTCTCTATCACTCTTGCACTTATTTTTCTCGCCCCTCTTACTCTTCCCTTTATCTCTCTCGCCCCTCCTTCTCAGACACTTGTACCTCTCACTCTTGTCCCTCTCTCTCCCACTCTTGTCCCTCCCTCACTCTCGCCCCTCTCTCACTCTCGCCTCTCTCTGTCACCCCTCTGTCTCTCTGTCGCCCCTCTCTCACCCCATCTCTCCTCTCTCGCCCCATCTCTCTCCTCTCTCGCCCATCTCTCTCTTTCCCCTCTCTTTCACACTCGTCCAATTATCATTCTCGCCCATATCTTTCTCTGTCGCCAGTCCCTCTCTCATTCTTGTCCCTCTCTCTCACTCTCGTCCCCCTCTCTCTCACTCTCGTCCCTCTCTTGCACCTCTCTTCTCTTACTCTCTCCACATTCTCTCTCCACATTCTCTCTCACTCTTGCCGCTCTCAAATTATTTTTCTCTCATCCTTGCCTCTCTAACTCTCTCATATGTATATGTATATATATTATATATCCTCTTTAACTTTCTCTCATGCTCGTTATAGTGGATTATCTTCTCCAGCAGCACCAGAGTGCATCAGGTTATCGCTCCTGGAGCTCAACTTCCATTGTGACTGAGTGACCAGCCCGGTCACCCCTTAGAAAGAAAGCATTTGCCCATGACATACCTGGTGTGTCATAAAGGCACTGACAAGATTAACTATACAGTAAATGCATTTGAAGTGCAACATTAGTAGTTCTCCATTACAGCAACTCGAAGTGCCACTTTTTACACTGGAGTGCAACAATTTGCACTTGTCATTTAATAAAAATAACATAGTAAGTTAAAAGTGACATACAGTAATATGGAAGTAAGCACAATATTGAGGCGTTTCCTAGCCTAAGGTTCATGTAGCCTAACTAGTGTAAGAGGCAGAGCTGTATACAAATGTCACTTGAATGTTGAAGATACAAGGTTTTCCTGTGCATAAACTGTTGAGACTGCAGAGGTCTGCATCAAATGTAGTTTGGTCCTAGGAGGGGCAGCCCCTTTAATTGCATCTTCCCATTAACACGCAGTACAATATGCCTTGTAAATGTTAAGCCATTGGAGACTTATTCATTAAACTACGATTCCGCCCTGATCGGCACTATCACAGCTTGAATAACCCCCCAGCCGATAATAAAACATGATGAACATGCTCGAATATAAATTTGTTAATGTAAACAATCGTTTCACTTCTTTATTACCTGTACCTCCCGCTTTTCCCTTGGCTCCTGGAAATATTTCATAGCACATTTAATTTTAAATTTGCTGCAATATTACATACTTTTTCAAATAAATAATATAGCAGAACAAGAGCTTTTGAATTACTGTTGTCGCACATGTATCTGTTCTTGTTCTGCCACACTGTAGTTTGCGAAACTTTTCCCTGGGTTATTAAACAGCAGTACTGTATAAGTGCATTGCAGTTGTTTTTCCTTTTTTTTTTTTTTATTATAGTCATTACCGTTTGGTCACTTGTAGTTTATGAAGGAGAAAACTGCCCATGTGTCTAAAAATGAACATGACATTTCCCAAACTTTAAAGTAAATTGGCCAATTCTCAGGAAGACTGACATGCTGGCTTTGAATTAATGTCTCTTGCTTCACACTGTGTTCAGACACTTTGTCCGATCTGGTGGTTTCATTATGGTCAAGCAATAGTTAAAACATATGTTATTGGCTGTGTCTAAAAAGAAAGTGAATCCCAGATTTAGGATCTCCCATATTCTCACCATGGCCCAGGTACACTAAGCTCAGTTAAATCAGGGCAAGTAACACGACGTTACCTAAAACGGGAAAGGACGTTATTTTCCATGAGGTTAACACATCTAGGAAGCTAATAATGTGCAAAAACAATGGCCATATTCTACATCCATTAGCATAGGCTTAATGTCACATCATTGTAGCACAACGAGAGAAAGAGACTTGTATAAGAATTCCCATTGATTTGCATAGCAGTATAATATAGGGGGGAGATACCTGTGAACACAACACTCTTTCATACTCACTTCTGCTCTCTCAAATCCCATATTCTAGACTGTCTAGACTTGTACTTGCAGCCTTTTAAAAAGTAAAGATGAGTGTTTTGGGAGGTATAGTATGTCAATGGGTCTATAAATTAGTTCTCTCTCTCTCTCTCTCTCTCTCTCTCTCACTTTCTCTCTCGCTCTTTCCCTCTCGCTCTTTCCCTCTCTCTCTTTCTTCCTCTCTCTTTCTTCCTCTCTCTTTCTTCCTCTCTTTCTTCCCCCCAATTTCCTTATTTTCTCTCTCACACCGTCAAGTTTTGGTATGACTTAACTAACATAACGTTAACTTTAACAGACTTGAATGGATGGGCGATGTTAGGGTAAATGCCTCTTTTGCTCATTACTAACATCTGTAAAAAAATAAAATAAAGCTGTGCTATTTAAATGAGTAATACTGGGTTAACGTTATGTTATTCTCTCTAGTGGATATGTGTCACATTAGTCATTTACATATATTTTGAAAATATTAAGAAACCTAAGATCTAAATATCGACAGCAGAGGTTCCCAATGTCAGTGCTCAAGTACCATTACTAGTGGGGTTGATGCTTGAGCAGAGGTGGTTCAGTCAAAATAATTGGTTCACCTGTACTAATGAGAGGATAGCCTTAGAACCTGCACTCTTGGTGGTCCTTGAGGACTGTACATGCGAACCTCTGATCTACAGCAAGTACTAAGCTGTCTCTAGTTCTGTGTTCTGCTCCTGTTGCCTGATCTTGCTCTTTCTAGGTAACCTGTTGCCATCAGCAACTCCTCTTCCCGCAGCCCCTGGGGTTTTGGTTTGTTCCTCTCACCCTGGCACTTGGTTTAGTCCTGGCCTGTTGCCCTCATGGTTATCGCTGCAGTTACTTCTTTTCAGATCTTGCAGTCACCTGCCTTGTCTTCCCCCCTGCTGTTTTTTTTTTTAAACATACACTGGCGACACAGTTTATTACACTGCGGCCAGATCCGCAAGCCGGGAGATTTCCCGGCTTGCTAGTGGCCGCCCCTCGGCGTGCCGCGCGTCATAGACGCGCGGTCACGCGTCTTCGGGAGCGTGCGCCCCCTGCACGCGCGTCCAGGGGCTCCCCGAGGGAGCCCTGGTGTCCCGCGATCGCGGGACAGCGGCAGGGGGTTCCGGGGGACCCGGCGGACCCGGCAGCGGTAGGGAGAGCGCCCCGATCGGAGGGCGCTCTTCCGCTGCTTCGGCGCGCGCCCGTCACTCTCGGGCGCGCGCCAGGCTACTGCTGCGGCACAGAACGGGCAAATGCTCGAATAAACTGTGCCGCAGCAGTACTCCTTATTTTATGCATTCCCAAACGTTTTCTCTTAATTTCTGTTAATGTTATTGTAATAAAGTTTATCAGAAATACTCCATCTTTGCATGAAAGGGGAGGAGGCGTTTAACTGCCTGTCAAAGCTTACTGAGCCCAGGACAGAACAAGTACCATTGTAAGATTTAGATCAAAAGGGCATTCATCTTTTAAACCTTTTTCAACCGACTTAGGCTGACACTGTGACAGAAGGGAAAACGCTGGTACAGGGTACAGTATATTTTCTTATATATTCTCACTAGTTACACAGCATCTGTTCTTTTAAGATTACAAAACCGGTATCTGAAATGCTCATGGTAGGAACACATTGAACTAAATCCTGCATTAAACCACCTTCCTATTTATCACCTGATATGAAGTACACTTGTAGGCTGTTTACTGGAAATCTATTAAATATGAAAGCAAGACAAATTGTGCCCTATTTCTGTGTATGACATTATCGGTACACATGCTAATTAAGAATGGTGTATTGGAATGCTGTCTGCAAGGCCAATCGATTAGCATGTGGACCTATGATAAATTGTTAAACGTATTAATACTTTATTTTTTTGCTGCTGTGTTCCTTGGCATGGTTAGCATTGGCATCTAAACTGTTGCATCTTAAAGTGATCATCTTTAAGTAAGAATATATAGTTAGACTAGACTGTAGTTTGACTGGAGGTTGACTGGAGACTGGATCTACTGCAAACTCTTTTACACAAGGCAACAAACGGTGAGCTACTCTGACCACACTATGATCTCATGCATGTTCGCCTGCACACTTAACCACCCCTTTACACCTTATTTTACTGCACCCTCTCCCAACACTGACTACACACAACTGCCCTCACCCAGCCCCCCTCCTCAACCCACACCCCCTCAACCCTCTGAATAGGCCCTAGCATTGCAGTGCAGCAAAACATTTTGAGAAGGAAAAGGCACACCTCTTCTGTTTAGTCTTCCCACACTCACTTGGCTCACAAGAACTTCATGCAACATTATCTACCTCTGTGATAATGAACCTGGTATGTATATCAACTGTGTTCTTTCTTGTGGCCTCATGGAAAGGTTACTCTCTCTATCCACCACAAACTCCTCCCTCCTGGCCCACACCCAACATCACCATACACCCTGGATTACTCAAAAGCCTTGCACTATCTACTGAATGTTGGTGGAGAACTCTGAAAACCAGCACACCCACCACCGCTCACTCTAATGGCAAACATCACAAATTTACAACTTGCAAACAACTACTCAAATTTCTACTCATACTGTTACTCTCTTTAGCATGTGATATTGAACTTAACCCAGGCCCTCCCTTTTAAACTCTGTCCCATACCCCTGAGAATACCCCCTTCAAATTCCAAAAAGGTCTATCTGTCGCCCATTTAAATATCCGGAGCCTGCTGCCCAAACTGGATGAACTAAGGGCATGGTGCAAGTTAAGCATCCCAACAGCCTGCACTCATGGTTACTGTCCCATACTCAGCCACTCCTATCACCCACTGTGGCCAAGCACTGCCATACAGCACTTATTCCCTCACCTACTGTCTCTGTAAGTCTCCCACCATACCTCTTAGATTGCAAGCTCTTCGGGGCAGGGATTTCCTTTCCTATTGTCTGATTTTGCTGCACTTATTGTATCATTTTAATTCCCTGTACTGTATTCGCTGAGTACACTTTTGGCGCTATATAAATAAAGACATACAATACAATACAATTATGCATAAACCCAAAGCCATCGTTCTCACAGAAACATAGCTAACCCCTAAACCGCTCGATGCAAATATCGCCATTCAGGGATACTCCATTTCTAGGAAAGGTAAGTCAAAGAGAGGAGGAGGGGTGTTATTTTATATTGCAGACACTTTACAATTGACACTGTTAAATTGCCCCACAAGTCCCCCCTCTTTTGAAATCCTAGTTGGCAAAATCTGCTTCCCCTTTTTCTAAGATAGAAAAATTGTCAAAAGCGCTCCAATGCCAGGAAAAACAAAATATAATATAGCCAAGACCACTTTCTTCCAAAGGTATTTGTAATGAGTAATGATGATGGTAATATATAATAACCGAATGAGTAATATCCTCCTGAAGACAGGTGGTGGGTAGCCCACCCACAATCAGTCTCATTGGCAGGTTCCCCTGAATAATGGCAAGTACTCACATATCCTTGGTGGGGTTGACAGGCTGTGCTGCTTCCAATGATGATATACCAGAAGTGAAAACGATGAACGGAGCGCACAAGCCAAATGGAGCAGGAAGCCTTCCTGCTCCATTTGGCTTGTGCGCTCCGTTCATCGTTTCCCCTTTTTCTAAGCCTGTCTTGGTTGCTGGCGTCTACCGCCCCCCTACAGTCCCTGACTGATATCACCCAGTTTCTTGCCTCCATTTCCTCTCTGAATGAGAAGTGTGAGCTGCTAGTTCTTGGGGATTTCAACTACAATTGGCTCGACCCTAAAAACCACAAAATCTAGACACAACTCAAGTCACTTAACCTAACGCAACTCATTTCCCAACCCACACGGACAAACCTGAAATCTCACAACCATTCCTTGCTAGACTGGATTCTCTCCTCAAATCCCAGCAGAATCCATTCCTCTGGCATCCTTCCTGACATTTTCAGTGACCATGCAATAGTCTACTGTGTAAGGAAAATAAACCATCCCAATCAAGCCCTAAAGTTCTCCTGACTAGAACATTTAGAAAGTCATGGGACAATGTGTTCACTCCCATTTAAGTGATAACTATACCAAGACAAATTTCCCTAGCCAATTCCAATCTGGCTTTCGCCCCAAACACTCCACGGTAACTACCTTGCTAAAAGTTTGCAATGAAATCCAGTGTGGAATGGAACTGGGACAACTCACAGGTGCAATATTCCTAGAATTTGCAAAGGCTTTTGATACTGTTGATCATGTTATCTTACAAACTCCAGTGCACTGGAATAGGGAAGCATGCTTTAAACTGGTTTAATTCCTACCTATCAGGTAGATCCCAACATGTGTCTATCTCAGGCTCTAACTCCAACCCCTTGGATATCACTTGTGGTGTCCCGCAAGGCTCTGTTCTGGGGCCCCATCCTTGCTTCATTTTTGCATAGCCAGTATAACCAACACACTGATGAGACCCATTAAGGTTGAAACGACTGTCTGTGGTTGGGTTTACTGGCTATGCATCTTAACCCTGGCTGTGCTCAAAGCTGTGACCATGCAGCAAGCTTAAGCCTATAGGGAACCATGTTAATGGGTTTGAAGCAAAAGGTGGTTCTTTGTGCTCATTTGCATGTCATTTCCCAGAATTCCTTGCTGCAGTGGAAGCGCTGTGTGCTGGGCGATAATGGTGAATGACGGGGTAGCAGACCTGCCTAAGACATGCAAATGAGCATACAGTAATATTTCCATTTGAGATATATATATATATATATATATATATATATATATAAATATATATATATATATATATATATATATATATATATATATATATATATATATATATATACTAGCTGATATACCCGGCGTTGCCCGGGATGTAAATGTGTGAAATGATATGATGTAGTTGTTGTTCAAAAATTGTTTGTAAGCAAACAGCAGTACAATGTACATGTAGCAGAGTTTAGATCATGAAAGTATGTTTATTGTAAGGCTTGTTTATAAACAATATTTTTGGTGGTTCCAGTTGGAGCAAATATATACAACTCATTTGGTGATCCAACTCTAGAACATGCCACATATAACTGACCATGGGAGAAACATGGTGATTCTGAGTTGATACCAGTGCACTTGATTGACTGGCCTTGTGCTTTGTTGATGGTGATACCAAAGGCAAGTCTGACTGGGAATTGTAGGCGTTTGAAACTAAATGGCATGTCTGTTGGAATGAGTGGAATGCGGGGGATGAATACATCTTCTCCTTTTGCGTTTCCGGATAATATAGTGGCATAGTGGCTTCAATGAGGTTGGGTATTAATGTTTTTATGGCGAGTCTTGTTCCATTACAAAGGTTAGGTGTCTTTAGATTGCGAAGTAGCATGATGGGTGATCCAAGTTTGAGTCGAAGACGATGTGGTGGCATTCCTGGGGGGTCCAGTGAGTGTAGGAATTCCTTGGATAGTTGACTGCTTCATCGGCATTGACGACCGTATCGATTGAATTGTATTGAGTAACTGTGCCTGGAAGCATATCTTGAATTTCATTATTGATGTTATTGACCGAAGTATTTTTTGCTGCAAGAATGGCTCGTTCACATAGCCATTGGTGATTTTTGTAATATGTTTGGATATACGTGATGTATGAGGTCTGTAAGGGATGTCATCATGTGGCAAAAATTTGGTGGAAAATGCATTTCACCTGATAGTACTTCAGTAGGTAAAGTACCTTCTCCAATTTGAAGCAGCTTCTCGGCAAAATGTTGTGCACTTGACTGGCCTAGAAGTTGGACTCGCATATTTGTTGTCAATGGTGAAGTTTTGACGTGTTGCCATAGATGCGAAGCTTTAAGGCATGCATGAAGTTCGTCTGCTGGGGTGGATCTTGGTATTACTGGAAGTGTTTGTCGGAAATCACCAGCTAAAAGTAGTACAGCTCCTCCCATGAGTTGTTGATTGTTCGGTCAGTCTTTTAATGTTCTATCAAGTGCTTCTAGTGATTTTTTGTGAGCCATTGTACATTCATCCCACACAATAATTTTGCAAGTTTGCAGTACGCGTGCTTGATCGCATGCTTTGGAAATATTACATGTTGGGTTTTCTTCATTGGCAATGTTTAGAGGTAATTTTAGAGCCGAGTGCACTGTTCTTCCTCCATCCATAAGAGTGGCTGCAATGCCGGAGGATGCTATTGCAAGTGCTATATTATTTTGCATTCGTATTTCGGCAAGGAGTAAGTTGATGAGAAATGTTTTTCCTGTTCCTCCTGGAGCATCTAGAAAAAGAATAGTACCTTCTTCCTTTACGATGTGATCTATGATGTTCTGATATGCAGTTTGTTGTTGTGCGGTTAACATAGGTTTTCTATCTTGAACATATGTCCGTAGATTTTCAATATTGCAGTTTTTTTCACGCATAACGTCTGTATTAAGTATATCGCGGTGCTGACGTTGTGGAGGTTGTAGACCTAACTGTAGTAGTGTTTTGTTATTGATAGCTAGACATAGATCTTCTAACAATATGAGTACCTCGTTGTAAATTTCGGGTGAACATTGTAAATCCATTGTTGGGTTGTCATTTCGTGCTTTGGCAAGTATATCCTCACTCATGTTTTCTCGATATGTTTCCCATAGAGTGTTGGGGTTGGATGGGCTGCAGGTTGTGAGGATAATGGCAAAAATGTTTCGTATTTTGTTAGGCAAACACTGTAACGTTGCTTCTGATAAAGTAGTATTCCAGTGTTCATCATCCTCTAGCAAACCCAGATTTTGGCAAGCTTTTCTATAAGTTTCACAGAGTTGGCCGTTGACTGTTTTAAGATCTTGAAAAGAAGTTGGTCCTGGAATTGTGTGAAGTAGCAGTCTGAGAAAAAAACATTCAGCGTTGTTTGGATGAACTGTGTAGACAGGACCCAATGCTTTGCTTTCAACAGCGTCTTGTCCAGCAACAGGTACTCCATGTTTTCTTTTTTTCAAATGTTTGGTAGATGAATTCCAAGTGTAATATTGTGGAATGTCAGGATATAGTAATGTCTTTGCAAAGGAGTCGTGTTGACACAATTGAAAGAAGGCAGTTAAAGTTGTGTTTGGGGGTTGAGCAGCAAGTGCCTCTGCGTTATGAGGTGTGAAGTATACTCTTTGTCCGTTTTCTAAATGAACAGTGAGATGAACAACAGTTGGGTGTCGTTCGTGAATAGGAAAGCTTAAAATGCGCCAAATGCCTTCATTACTACTAATATATCTTCCCAACTGGTAGAGAGAAATTTCATCACGGATCTTGTCATTTGTGAGTCCAAATATGGCCATGTCGCTTCCTTTGTTGACATATTTACAAATGTATTTAATAGATTTGACAGAATTACAGTATTCAACATTGATGTGTGCGTTAAAATTTTTACACAGAAGTGGCGAATATTGAACAACCCATTTGTTGTCCACTCGTACATCTCGGTTGCCTCGAACCTTTACTGTTGCTGTGTATCCACCGTCTGCTGGAGCACGTCTTTGATAGCGAGTATATCCATCGTCTCCAGTTTGTGTGTCCGCAATAAATGGTTTTGGGAATTTTTTGCTGCATGTGCCGTCTTTCAAACATGGTGAATGAATATTAAGGTTTCCACATGGTCCATGAATCATATTTTTGCAGATTATTGCAAATAGGATTGGGTCTTCATCTGGATTTGGCAACTCGGCAGATATGACGTTATCGATTTGTATTGGATGTAGCTTTTCTTTGAGCCATATGAGAATATGCGCATGTGGAAGTCCTCGTTTCTGCCACTCAATTGAGTACATCCAGCATCTTGTTTCTCCAAAAATATGACTCTTAGTGATGATGTTTATTAAATTAAGTAGCTTCTGTCTGAAGACTCTGGCTATTAAGTCGTGGCGATCGCTGGGTGCCTGGCCAAAGCAAAGTTCTTCTTTAATCTGTGTCCAAGATGGATTACATGTAAACGTAATGAAGAAGTCTGGCCGTCCATATGCTTGAACATAGGACATAGCATCCTGAGCATATTTGTGCATGTGTCTAGGGCTTCCTGTGAAACTTGCCGGTAGAATGATTTTTTTCCCAATGTTTTCCACGTTTCCATCCTTGACTACAGCATCCCTGAGATGTATGTATTGATCAACGCGAAGTTGTTTTTGATGTAAGCGTATGTATAGAAGACGCTCACTTTAAATTTTAGCATACATGTCAACAATGAATTGATGAAAGAGTTGGCGCCAATTTAGCGTGTGGTTTGGTGTTGCCTGTCTTATCATGATTGTGTAGGCATAGAAGTCCATAACTGAAACGGTTTTGTTGGTGTGTGCTTGTGAAGCGGGATCTATTTGCATGATGTTGAAGTGAAAGCCATCGTCACCATTTGGAAATATGAGTGGGTATTGAAGTGCATCATATGACCGATGTGTTTCTGAAATGCGTTGAAGTGAATTAGCACGCCTTTGTAGAATAATGTCCCGTCTCTCAAATTGTTTGCCAGCTATAACAATAGCTACTTAGTTAATTTGAGGAGCATTAAAGCGACGTTCATGTTGACCAGCAGGTGTTTTGTCTGCTCTGATAACGACTTTATATTCATCATTTGGCATGCGTTCTAGTGATGTTTTAAAGGTGTTAATCAGATGGTTGTGTTGATGTAACATCCTTTGTAAGCATAGAACAATATCCCGTCTTATGGTGGGTATACAATGACATCGTTGATCAGCTTCTTGTTGTTCATCCCCCATGAAAAAAATTTGGGATTTTCATCCGGTAAAGGGAGTAGAGATCCAGCCCTGTGATACACTTGACCTTGGACTTTGAAAGTACTTTGAAAGCCTGTTTGTTGAACTATAGATGTAGCACCAAAGGATGTCATTTGAAAAGCAGAGTTGTACTTGCGTATGTTTTGTAGAAAATGTTTTGATTCTGAAGTAGTCGCTGACATGCATGCAAGAAGTTCATTTGGAGGTGGTTGTAGAGGTGGTAGGTAAACTTTCCCATTTCGACAACACATTCCAAGACATTCGTTTTTGAATTTTTTGGCTTGCCAGTGATGGCATATTGTGTTCATAGGTCCAATCTGAATAAGTGGATGTTGATCGTAGTGGATGTGAGGATTGTATTGAAAAGCGGCGCGTAACCAATTGTAATGTTGATGTTGTGTGTGTTTGCTGTAGTAATGGTGTGTCATGGTGTTGGCTTCTTCGTATTGCTTTTGATGCTTGATCTCGTTGTCTCTGTTTTGCAAGGCGTGCTTGATGCTGTTGGGGAGTCTCTGCCACTCGTGCATTTCTGAGTGTGTGTGTGTGTTTTGCAATCTGTTGTGGTGTTTGTGTTGCTCTTCTTTGTTTGGCTCTCTCTCTTTGTTGTGCAAGTCGTGTTTGATACTTGTGTTGGGCTTCAGTTGCACGTGATGTGCTGGGTGTTTGTGGGTCTTGTTGATGGTGTGTGTTTTGTGTTGCAGTTGATGTGCATGTTTGTTTTGTGTGTTGATTGTGGTGTTCTGGTATTGATGTAGTGTGTGGTGTGTCCTGTTGGTGTGTGTGTGTCTGTGGTTGAAGTGTACTGTCATGGTGTGTTGTGTGTGTGTTTGGTGTAAATGTAGTCAGTTGTATTGTGTCCTGAATTGCTTTACTGTTCGTGTATGTTTTGGGAGGCATGTTTGTAGTGTGTACGTGTTGTGCTTGAAATTGTATACAATGTGTAGTGTTGTTGTTAATGTGATATGTTTGAGTATGTAATATTTGTAGTACTTAGTGTGACTATAGTATAATGTGGTCCAATATGTGTTGTGCGTAGAGTGTTTGCAGGTGTAAGCAGTTGTGTAGGTGTGTATATGGTGTGTGTTGTGTATTGAGGCGTGTTTTTTTTGTAGCGGGTGTGAGGTGGAAGGTGTGAGAGACACGGCGTTTGTTTTTGGCGGAGGGGTGTTAAGGCCCGTGTGGGTGTGAGGTGTCGTTTAAGTGAGTGTGTGTAGGTGCACGCTGCAGTAGGTGAGAGTGGATTGTGGTGTGGTTAGAAGGTGTGAGGTAAATGTTGTGTGTATGAGGCGATAGGCAGCGTGTAAGTGTTTGCTTGAGTAGGGGTGTTTGTAATGTTTGAAGAGGTGTGTGTTGAGTGTGATAGTAAGTATGTCTTATGTGTAATCTAAAATTAACACAATTGCTGATCAGTAAACAATATTGAATAATTAACAATATATGTATGTATGAAGATAGCGTAGGCTAATACAGAACTCAAGTGCAAGGCTAAAAATGGTTACGTAATGACACAAAGTACACAATTATCAATCTGAATCCTGAGGTTAGGGTGGTTAATTAAGGCTAGCAAGAAATCACAGTAATAAATCACACAGGTGTAAACAAATAATGATCGTAAGCATTGATGAGAAATGTCCCGTGCAATTGAAGAGGGTTTTGTTTGTTGAAAATGTTGTTAGTAATGCAGCGTGGTTGTAATAGGCGTTAGTGTAGAAATGAGGGTGTGTCAGGTGTGTGGGTGAGCGGCTATGGTGGTGTGGGTGTTTCAATGAGAAGGCGTGCGAGCGTGTGTGGCTGCTAGGTGTTAGTCGGAGATGAGTGAAGTGTGTGATGCGTCAAGGTGTGAAATAAAATTAACCCAATTGCTGATCAGTAACCAATATTGAATAATTAACGATATATGTATGTAGATAGCGTAGGCTAATACAGAACTGAAGTGCAAGCGTAAAAGTGGTAACGTAATGACACAGTACACAATTATCAATATGAATCGTGAGGTTAGTGTGGTTAATTAAGTCTAGCAATAAATCACAGTAATAAATCACACAGGTGTAAACAAATAATGATCGTAAGCATTGATGAGAAATGTGCCGTGCAATTGAAGAGGGTTGTGTTTGTTGAAAATGTTGTTAATAAGCCAGCGTGGTTGTAATAGGCGTTAGTGTAGTAATGAGGGTGTGTCAAGTGTGTGGGTGAGCGGCTATGGTGGTGTGGGTGTTTCAATGAGCGTGCGTGCGTGTAGGGCTGCTAGGTGTTAGGCGGAGATGAGTGAAGTGCGTGATGCGTCAAGGTGTGAAAGTGTGCGCAAGTGTTCAAGTGTGTGAGTGTGGCGAGGTGAGAAGGGGGGTGATGTGTGGGTAGGCGGCGAGGCCGTGAAAAGGTTTTGACTTACAGATGTAGGTGGTCTGGTCAGGCGGCGATCTAAGCGTGATCCGGTGCGATGACTCCTTAGGGGTGGTGGCGGGGGGGTTAGGTAGCGGTGGTGGAGTAACAGGCGGCAGATGGCGAGCAGTGTAATGCGGCCTGCGTTCTGTAAAAGTAGGTGATATCCAGTAAGTGTCTGAGTGTGCAGGGGTTAGAGGTTGGTGGTTTTCGTCAGGTGTGTATGAAGGGAGAAGAGGGTGGGGGGGGGCGGAGGGAAGGGAGAAGAGGGGGGGGCGGGGGGAAGGGAGGGGGGGCGGGGGGAAGGGAGGGGGGGCGGGGGGAAGGGAGGGGGGGGCGGGGGGAAGGGAGGGGGGGCGGGGGGAAGGGAGGGGGGGGCGGGGGGAAGGGAGGGGGGGCCAAGAGAGGGCAGGGGGGGCCAAGAGAGGGGTGGGGGGGCAAAGAGAGGGGAGGGGGGGGCAAAGAGAGGGGAGGGGGGGCAAAGAGAGGGGAGGGGGGGCAAAGAGAGGGGAGGGGGGGAAAAGAGAGGGGAGGGGGGGCAAAGAGAGGGGAGGGGGGGGCAAAGAGAGGGGAGGGGGGGGCAAAGAGAGGGGAGGGGGGGCAAAGGGAGGGAAGGGGGGGCAAAGGGAGGGGAGGGGGGGCAAAGGGAGGGGAGGGGGCAAAGGGAGGGGAGGGGGGGAAAAGGGAGGGGAGGGGAGTGGGGGCGAGGGGAGGGGGGGCAAAGGGAGGGGAGGCAAAGAGAGGGGAGGGGGAAGGGGAGGGGGGAGGGGAGGGGTGGCAAAGAGAGGGGAGGGGTGGCAAAGAGAGGGGAGGGGAGGGGGGGCAAAGAGGGGAGGGTGGGGCAAAGAGAGGGGAGGGTGGGGCAAAGAGAGGGGAGGGGGGGGCAAAGAGAGGGGAGCCAAAGAGAGGGGAGGGGGGCCAAAGAGAGGGGAGGGGGGGGCAAAGAGAGGGGAGGGGAGGGGGGCAAGGGGAGGGGAGAGGGGGCAAGGGGAGGGGAGGGAGGGGGGGCAAGGGGAGGGAAGGGGGGCCGAGGTGGGGGGAGAGGAGGGGGGGCAAGGGGAGGGGGGGGCAAGGGGAGGGGGGGCAAGGGGAGGGGGGGAGGGGTGATAGTGGGGGGGGGGCAAGTCCACAGGGGTGAGAGGGGGGGGGAGTCTTGTACTTACTTTTGGTGTCCTGGTGAGCGTCTCGTCAGCGTCTCCAGGGGTGTGTGTGTGTGTGTTATGGATGTAATCCACAGGGTAGTCTCCCAAATCTCACAGTATGAGGAAGCTCTGGGGTGTGAGCAGTCCACACTGGTGAGAGTCTGAAGCGGTGTGAGTGGAACAGTAGCTTCAAGTAGACCGGCCAATGAGAGCCGTGGGGGGGGGGGAGCGGGCCATGGGGTGGGGGGCGAGACACCGGCCAATGAGAGCCGTGGGAGGGCGGGCGGACCGACAGACCACTCAAATGACACTCTCAAACAAGATTTTGAATTATATATATATATATATATATATATATATATATATATATATTTTTTTTTTTTATATATGACTCTGCAGGCTACTGAACGTCTGATGACTGATATATACCAGTCAGCAAAAGAGGTCGCAAATTTATGAAAAAATGTATGTTTTACTTACAATTCTTTCATCTTACCACTAGAGGGCATTGATTGCACAGTACACTACCCATTTTATCAAGTTGTTTTAGTCTGTAATTTGTACAGAAAACATTTTAATGAGCAACTTACTCTACTGCATTATCTACTTTGGTTCTTTGTGAAAAAACATTGTATTTATATTTTTATGTAATCACGATGTATATGTTTGCATCATTCAGAAGGTGTAGATACAACATAGTTCAACATAGTTCAATCTAACATAAGGGGGAAATGATTTCTAACCATCAAGTTAATCTTAGATTGATATTCAATGAAAAGTAAGCCAGTAGTCCAATCTGTGGGAACGTACAAGGTTTTATATACCCAGCTGTATTTCACTCGATAAACATCTAATTGTTAGTCTATATGTCAGCCTCCTTTTCAAGCTGCAATGTATTGTTTAAAATAAGCCCCTTAACTGGTGTTTAATTTAGCAGCAATGTATTGATCATTAAATTTTCTATGGTTTGTGTATTAGTGGTTCAAAAGAATGACAGAAAAGTGATGCAGAACATCATTGATAGAGATGGACTATTGCAGCGGTGCGCAAACTGGGGGGCGCGACCCGCAGGGGGGGCCCAAAACTGCCTGTGGGCGGGCGCACGATTTACAGAGGCCCTGCGCGCTTCCCGAAGGCACTTAAATTAAGTGACTATATATATATATATAAAGATATATATATATATAAAGATATATATATATAAAAAGATATATACAGTTAGGTCCGGAAATAATTGGACACTGACACAATTTTCATAATTTTGGATCTGTACGCCACCACAATGAAAAGAAACAACCGAGATGCAATAGAAGTGCAGGCTTTCAGCTTTAATTCAAGGGGTTGAACAAAAATATTGTATGAAACGTTTAGGAATTGCAAACATTTTCATACACAGTCCCCTTATTTCAGGGGCTCAAATGTAATTGGACAAATTAACACAATCATAAATATAATTTTCATTTTTAATACTTTGTCAAGAATCCTTTGCAGGCAATGACTGCTTGAAGTCTGGAACGCATGGACATCACCAAACGCTGGGTTTCCTCCTTTGTGATGCTTTGCCAGGCCTTTACTGCAGCTGTCTTCAGTTGTTGTTTGTTCGTGGGTCTTTCTACCTTAAGTTTTGTCTTCAGCAACTGAAATGCATGCTCGATCGGGTTGAGATCAGGTGATTGACTCGGCCATGGCAGAATATTCCACTTCTTTGCCTTATAAAACTCCTGGGTTGCTTTCGCAGTATGTTTTGGGTCATTGTCCATCTGTAAAGTGAAGCGCCGTCCAATCAACTTCGCTGAATTTGGCTGAATCTGAGCAGACAATATATCCTTATACACTTCAGAATTCATCCGGCTGCTTCTGTCTTCTGTCACATCATCAATAAACACTAGTGACCCAGTGCCATTGTAAGCCATGCATGCCCATGCCATCACACGGCCTCCACCGTGTTTTACACATGATGTCGTATGCTTCGGATCATGAGCCGTTCCAAGCCTTCTCCATACTTTTTTTCTTCCCATCATTCTGGTACAGGTTGATCTTAGTTTCATCTGTCCAAAGAATGCTGAACTGGTCTGGCTTTTTTAAATATTGTTAGGAAAAGTCTAATCCGGCCTTTCTATTCTTGAGGCTTATGAATGGTTTTCACCTGGTGGTGAACCCTCTGTATTTGCTCTCGGGAAGTCTTCTCTTTATGGTAGACTTGGATAATGATATGCCTACCTCCTGGAGAGTGTTCTTCACTTGGCTGGATGTTGTGAAGGGGTTTTTCTTTTCCATGGAAAGGATCCTACGATCATCCACCACTGTTGTCTTCTGTGGACGTCCAGGCCTTTTTGTGTTGCAGAGCTCACCAGTGCGTTCTTTTATTCTCAGAAAGTACCAAATTGTTCACTTGGCCACTCCCAATGATCCTGCTATCTCTCTGATGGATTTTCTTTTTTTTGGCAGCCTAGGATGCCCTGTTTCACTTGCATTGAGAGCTCCTTTGACCGCATGTTGTGGGTTCACAGCAACATCTTCCAAATGTGAAAGCCATACCTGAAATCAACTCCAGACCTTTTACCTGCGTTATTGATGATGAAATAACGAAGGAATAGCCCACACCTGTCCATGAAACAGCTTTTGCGTCAATTGTCTAATTACTTTTGGTCCCTTGAAAAAGAGGGGGCTACATATTAAAGAGATGTAATTCCTAAACCCTTCCTCCAATTTGGATGTGAATACCCTCAAATTAAAGCTGATAGACTGCACTTTAAGCCCATATTCATTATTTAACTGTAACTTGAATTTATTTTGGTACACAGCCGAAATAACAAAACTTATATCAGTGTCCAATTATTTCCGGACCTAACTGTATATATACACACAGTTGTGTGAAAAATAAAGTACACCCTCTTTGAATTGTATAGTTTTACATATCAGGACATAATAACAATCATCTGTTCTTTAGCAGGTCTTAAAATTAGGTAAATACAACCTCAGATGAACAACAGCACATGACATATTACACCGTGTCATGATTTATTTAACAAAAATAAAGCCAAAATGGAGAAGCCATGTGTGAAAAACTAATTGGAGTGGTGACGTCACCAACTCTCCAAGCATGAGTGTGGGTGTCCTACGAATTTTGCGAGCGTGCGCAGGGGTGGGCTGCATGGGGGGCCTATTAAGCGTGCTTCAAATACTCTTTTTTTTTTACTTCCCAAGTGCCAAGGAGGGGATGTGAGAATTCACTTTGCACAAAGTGAACTCGGCAAGCGCCGCGTGCTCAGCGCTAGCGGGGACACAGCCTAAGCGCACAGAGAGAGACAGACATACAGACTAGGGACACAGAGACAGACATACAGATTGGGGGCAGAGAGAGACCGACATACAGACTGGGAGCACAGAGAGACAGACATACAGACTAGGGGCACAGAGAGACAGACATACAGACTAGGGGCACAAACAGAGACAGGCATACAGACTAGGGACACAGAGAGACAGACATACAGATTGGGGGCACAGAGAGACAGATATACAGACTAAGGCTGCGGCCAGGCAGGGAGCAGGCAGCGGACAGGCAGGGAGCTGCGCCCTGCTCGGCCGGGTGATTTGTGGCCGGCTAGGTGCACGCATGTTGGGGTGGGTGTCGGGGGGCGCGGCCAAGACGTCACGGAGCTGCTCACGTGACGCGCGAGCTAACGCTGGCCACACACATTGCCTTGAATTTGAACATTGAATGTGTTTCATCGCAGCCAGCGTGAGTGCGCCCGCCCGCTCAGTGCCACCCTGGCTGAGGCACAGAGAGACAGACATACAGATAAGGGCAGAGAGAGAGACAGAGAGACACAGACTAAGGGCACACAGAGACGGACATATAAACTAAGGGCACCGAGAGAGAGAGACAGACATACAGACTAGGGGCACACAGAGACGGATATACAAACTAGGTAGCAGAGAGGGGGAGGCAGTCAGACAAGGGGGCATAGGGAGGGAGAGAGACAAGGAGGCACAGAGGGAAGAGACTAGCATACAAAGGGGCATAGGGAGAGATACAGATCAGAGGGAACAGAGAGAGACAAGCAGACAAGAGAACAGGGGGAGAGATACAAGGGTGCATAGAGGGGGAGATTAATTCTTAATTTGTGTCAACTGCAGGAGATATCAGCACCCCCTTCGGAGGTAAGAATCACTGGAAGCAGGGGGTCCCCGGAGATGAAATTAGCGTGGTTCAGCTTCGGAGACCGCCTGCTTCAAATCTGTATTTAAAAAATGATAGGAAAGGGGAAAAAACGCTTGAATTGCCTCTTTAAAAAGAGTACCTGACAGATTTGCCTAGGTTTGGACTTGCCTCAACTTTGTTAAATTGTTTTTCCTCTAGATTAAATTTGCCTTTTACTTACATGTATGTAAAAAAGATTGTTTTATTCTTTCTTTTGTTCCGAGCAAGCTATTTTGCAAGAGCAGTAGTTGCTCACTTACACTTTTGAGTAAGTACTCTGGGTCTTAAAACAGCAATACTACTTTCCAACTTTAAAAAAAATCTTCTTATTCGTATACTGTATGTAAAGCCTGTGACAATGTATAATTCTGCATTCTTACCTAAACTGGCAATCATTTGGTGCACCTGTTATAAATCTGTCAAGATCCTTATGGTGTGATTAACATAATGGCTGCTTCAGTCAGTGTAAGGCCAGGTGCCCAGTTGCAGCTGCGGCATGTGCTACAGCACAGCCCCCTATGGGGCGGGCCCCAGTTGCTGTGTGTGTGTGAGTATGTAAAGCGCTTCCCATCACTCTGGCAGGGAAGACAATAATTCTGTTTTCCCGTGCCGCAACGTGATCACGTGGTCGCCGCACACCAGTGGAAGGGCAGATATGCCCCGTCACGGCCCCTCCCCACTCCCCTAGAGCTCCCCTACATTCTGCCGATCGTGGCTTTAAACTGTGCACGCGTTGCCAGGTGCATGCTGCAGGTAAGACTGCGGCCATAGCGTAACTCAGCAGCTACAATCTATCCATATATTACTAAGGTAACATTATCTATTGTTACAGTTTGCAGCTCAAACTGCTGGGAATATTGGCAACAAATTATCACAAACAGGAAAGTGTTTCAGAGATCTTGCACTGCTTGCGAGGTGTGCTAAACCCTGATAAAAAATTAAATTGGGCTTTAGAACTCATTAAAAATGCCATTAAGAGTTGAAAAAAACTAATACTACAGAACTGATTTATTTAAAGAAAAACCCAACGTTTTGCTGGTTTAAGACCGCAAAGAAAATATCTGGTTTCTCCCGACTCTAGTCTATTGTTGAACCTTATTCGATTGGCGACAGTAACATGTTGTAAATTTAGCATAGAGCAATACAGACAAAGACAAACTCATTTAGGTCATTGTGTTAAATACAGTAAAATAACATTTTAATGGCAGGTCAGGCATAGTTTTATAATTATAATTAATTAGGAAAAAATCAAACTAGCAGCTTCATGGAAGACCACTTTTCACCGTAACATCAAAGCCATGTCTCCCTAGACTATCAAAGCTTCAAATATTTAATTGCACTGATGTGCTAATTGGATTATGAAGTACTTTCACATGCCTCCTCCCAATTAACCAGTCATTTTGACTAAATCCATCAGAGAAGAGATTGAGTTCTTAAAGGTTCTGTTCAGATAGTTTGGATTGGTCTGTTTGAAGTTAAACCATTGGCGCTGCCATTTTTGTATCAACAGTGTACACGTGCAAACCGAACTTCAACGGGCACTTGAATTCAAGTGTTTTGTTGTTGTACTGTACAATGTCATTTCTACAATCGCCCCCACCAGATAGTGTCTGGATTGCAATATTTTGAAAAAGTATTGAAAGAAAAGTGAACACAAGTATTTCACACCATGCTAACATACCCCTCAAAAGCGACTGTATTTTATTTACCTTGTCATTATAGTCACGGTGACATAGTTATGTGTCTGACTTTCTTAATGTTTTGGTTATTTTTTTTACTTATTTGTAACTTTAGGTAGAAATGTCAAGTTCAGACAAAGTTTGGCTCATTTATCATTCTGGATGCCTGCCATTTGCTACAATTTACCGCAGTGTTTTTTGAGCTGTATAAAATTCATACCTTTGTGAGCTCTAAAGACCACTTTATTTTTCACGAATGCGTGCAGGCTCGCAAAGAACAGTTCATCCTACAAAGGTTGTTTTTGCGTGCCCCTGTCCTTTGCAAAATAACAAGTAAAACGGTAATGCTGATTATGCAGTACATTACTCGCCAAAAGTGAGGACTTTCAGACCTCAGCATGTTGACCTAACATCGCTTTATGGCAGACTATCTGCTGAGCATGCTGGGTTAAATGCTTGACTCGCTGCCCAAAAATAGGCAGTAGCATATGGCTGGTCTTTTCTTCAACATGGCTATAGAGCCAAGAGTAGTTCCCCCCCCTCTTTTTGTTCACTCATGACTTTCAATGGATAATGTTATGAATCAGCCATACTTCCAATTCATATGTAGGCCTGGTGTTTACAAACCAAGCCCAAGGCTACTATCAAAAAAGGATTACCTACCCCAGGCTGGCATTAGGCCCGTCATGCCTTTGTATTTAACAGCCACTATATACTTAGGCAATAGATGACTAGCCAACCTAGTGATACAAATGAATTATATTAACAATGTAGAACATATTAATATCTTAACCACTTAGAAACCCAAGTGGGCTGCTAAAGGCTCAATATTTGCACCTACGGATGTTGTAGTTTGTGCTTATGTTTAAGGGTGTTGTATGTTAACCTCCCTTGGTGCCTGAAGGCATCCATTTGCTATGCACTGGCAGCCTCAATTCCATTGCAATGCAATGATAACCTCAATCTTCAAAGAGGGTGTAATATGGATATATGTTTCTCTTACTGCTGAGGTTCATCTCTCCTGATTTCCCTGGTTGATGCACATCCTTACCTAGTACAAGAGAAAAGTTTGCCACAGATTTTGGACTTGCTGTAAAACATCTTACATCTTGTGAGTAGGCTGCACATAAGAGCCAAGAAAATAGCTGACATTGCCTCATATCTGCACTAGATTGTTTGTGTTGTTGTTTTCTTCCTTTTATGCTCCCCCTGGATTGTGAGAATAAAAGGCACTTGACTATAACATAATTCTGCCAATAGTCAGTAGTGAATAAGTAAAGGGTTAATGTCTATACTCATGTATAGCCGTAGGTTTGTCAGCATAGGTTTATAAGGTATTGAAAACTTACAATTGTAATATGATCAGAAAGGCTAGTACCTTAGTCATAGGCTAAAAGCAAAACAGTGTAGCAAATAGTGGTGAATACTAGCTGTATTGATCATTAGTTACTCTTGGAACAGCATAATAGCCACAAACAAGAAATCAGCATAGCTAGCATAAGAGTCCATGTCAATAGTATATCGTCATACAACCTGAAAGCAAAACACATCCGGGTACCGCCGCCTCACGTGTTTAAAATCCCTACGCACGTTTCATGTACTGCACGTACACTTCGTCACTCCTCCCCCCTGACGAAGTGTACGTGCAGTACACGAAACGTGCGTAGGGATTTAGTGACGCCACGACGATGGTGTCAAACACGTGAGGCGGCGGTACCTGGAAGTGTTTTACGATCAGGTTGTATAGTGGTATACTATTGACATGGGCTCTTATGCTAGCTATGCTGTTTTCTTGTTTGTGACTATTATGCAGTTCCAAGAGTAACTAATTGTGAGTTAAAAACGTGCGTTCCTTTTGTTCCCCCAGGTGCAATATAAACTCAAGTTTAATGATGTTTAGTGAATCTAGGCCATACTCTGATACTATAATCACTCTACTCAAGTAAATGGCTTTGGTCTCATTTGCATACTGTTTGGGCTCTTGAAAAATGATGCCTTAACCGTTGCTGCAGTATAATAATTTCAGGGGTGGTTACATGCCCAATAGCTGCCCAACTATGATTGATCTGTGATAAAGCATGAATTTTCAACATGCACTGTGAATAAAATACATTTTAATGTAAGGCAATTCGTTTTTGTTTAAAAAACTGTTTTCCTTCAACGGAAGACATTTCTCACTAGGAAGGGCTGGTGGTGACACTTACTAAAGCACCGTAACATTTTGCTAATTTAAAAAGGTCTGCCTCAGATCGTCTGCGACCTTATCAATAGGATGGTCTCATTCATCTCCAAAGTAGACTGCTGTCACATTGTGCAGCAAAGTCCCCACGCTGCATTTTCACCTTGCACTGTTGAAAATTGTTTTGTAATAGGCACTTGTATTCAGAAGCACTGCTTGTATCTTTTAATGCATGCCCCATATATTGTAAGGTGGAACACAGTCTTTCAAGATGATTCCTTCTACCTTGTGAACAAGTAGGGACATTCACAGATGAAAGGCAACACTTTACACTGATAAAATTAAAAAAAGAGAAGCTTCTTTTTTTTTATTGTGGATAATGTTGCATTTAATGGAATTCCTGTAAATCAGATTAAAAAAAAAAAAACATAATGGAGCAAAAGGTGACACGACTTACTCTAAATCTGGGGCCAAATCCTCAGAACATGACAACGTTGTGATTTTAAAGAAGCAATCCAACCGTTTTGAAAAAAATATATATATTTAAAAAATTTTTTTTTTAAATATATGCAGCCATTGATTACCTTTATTGAAAACGAATTACCTAAACTGCCGATCGATTCCTTCTCCCGTGATCAATCAGCATTATCCTTCCCAGGCAGGGTTCACTGAATAGCTGCCTTTCAGTTCAAATCAATCAGTGTACTGTGAGGCCAAAATTATACCCAAAGCGGCTGGCGGCGCGGCTCAAGATCCAATTGCTACAATACAATTAAAGTTTACATACTCCGCATGACGCGCACGCAGACAGGAACTGCAGGGTGACAGACAAGAAAACAGGCCTAGGATTTTGTTTTCAGAGGGCGACGGCCGTGTCACGTGAGCGGTTCAGCCAATAAGGGCAAAGCACTCACGGCCACGTCCCCTGCCACGTCTCCCTGTCTCCTCCGGGTGCCTCCTGCCTGCAGTGCACGTCACTTGGCTACGTCACAACTAGGACATCACAAGATGGCGCGCACGCCCCAGCCGGAGCTGGTATAATCGAAGCCTAACTCAGCAGCTACAAAGTATTCTTATATTACTTATGTAACATTATCTATTGTTACAGTTTGCAGCTCACACTGCTGGGAATATTGGCAAGAAATGATCACAAACAGGAAAGTGTTACAAAAATCTTTCACTGCTGGGGAAGTGTGCTAAACCCTGCTATAGAAATCAATGGATGCTCAGTACATTAAAATTAATTAAAAATGGCATTAAGATTTGAATTTTAAAATAAAAAAAGGTAGTAAGTATTATTTACTACTACAGAACTGATTTAATTAAAAAAACAAAAAAGCACACCATATAGGGTATTGCTTGGCTTGCTCCTTTATTCATTGCAGCTAAAGCACGGACTGAAGTGTGTATCATGGGAATTGTTGTGTTAAACAAACTCTGGTTAGTTGTCCTAACATTTATAAAACCAAATAGTGCAAACACACTTTGCAAATTAAGATGTACATTTTGAAATACGGTCTCCTGATTTAGACTGAACCCTCTGGTGGAAGCAAAAAAATGTGGATAAGGAGCGTTTATGCCGCTAGTTTTTCTCCTTTTCTTATTTGTATTCCTTCTTTTTATGTCCAGTTAAGTTTCTGTTTCGGTTATTGCATTTTCCATGTGACATTTAACTTAATGTTTTCGTCAGAAATATTGTTTTTATTTCCTTTTTAAGGTATAATCATGATAATAAAAATATATTTTGCATAGTGTACATAGCGCTGTGTATAGAATTGTCCATGCCTCATAAAGCTTACAATTGCCCATGGCCAAAAGGATCTGAAACAGTTACAAAAATTCATCATGATTTGTCAAATCAACCAAAAGTAAACGTGTGAGTAAAACTTAGTATTTATATTGTTTGTTTTTAAAGCAGCAAAACATGTAGCACTGTGCAATTTAAATGATAATTATAATATTCTGCTGTTTTTGTAATACCATCCACTAAACTACAGTATTTACAGAATTTGAATGTGTACAATTACAAAATGAACCATATTTGCATAATTGACAGGACTAATAATATCCACCATCTCTTCACATGAAATGTCATTGTACTATAATAATTCCTTTGTGCCCTAGCACCTACAGTAGAATGATATACCAAGACAATAGTAATCCCTGCACCTCTTATTATGGTAAACTTCTTAAACTGCAAACCTGGCTTATTTCTGTCAAATCACCTTATGCGTTGTTGCAAGACTTATTTAGTAATCAATAGAAAATAACCATGAGTTTTATGCCATGGTTGTTCTGTATTGATTTTTCCCCTTTTTGCCTTATTTTGCAGCCCATACCTGTCTTCCACTGCAACTGCAGCAATCTTAAATTTATTCCATCTGTAGTTATTGTGTAAAGCTGTTTCTCTAGTAAATACATATTGGTTTCATGAGATTTTTTGTAGTGATTTGTAATGATTAACTACCATTTTGTTATCGTTGTTTGTCCAACTGAGGAGAGATGTGGTGGATTTGATTGATTCTTTGATAAGACCACACGCATCCGTGCTGGGATTCATCCCCCGATGGACCCCGTGGTCTGCCTCAGCCCAAAGGCTGACCTTGTTTTGGAAGAGTTCAGTATAATCCTAATCCCGGATTTCCTCTCAATCGTGGCTGGGATGAACTGGACCACTTGTGACCTGGATCCCTATCAATCATGGCTTCTTAAAAAGACCATTGATGCCTTGGATTCGTGGTTGGTGAAAATCATCAATAGATCCCTCGCTGTGTGGGAGGTGCCGGTGGCCTTGACAAAGGTGCTGGTCCGTCACTTGTTGAAAAAAGTGGGTCTAGATGTTGGTTCTTGATAACTATCATCCAAGCTCCAACCTTCCCATGGTAGGGAAGGTGTTGGAGAGGGTAGTTTTCACAAAGCTGGAAGATTGTCTGGAAAGGGTTGGCTTCTTCGACCCCACGCAGTCTGACTTTACAGCTGGTCATAGAACTGAGTCTGCCATGATCTGTGTGGTGGATGACTTATTGACGTCCATGGTCAAGCGTTGTATTTCTACCCTTGTTATGTTGGACCTCTCAGCGGCCTTCGACACAATTGATCATGGGCTGCTGCTGCACCGCCTGAGGGACCTAGCTGGTATTGGTGGGACAGCATTACTATGGGTTGCCTCGACCCAGCAGGGCAATATGATCCAGAAGCATGGTCTGAAGTGCCACCGGTATGCTGATGACACCCACATCTATGTTTCTTTCTTGGGATGCCCGGGATGGCAGTTGCCACCCTACTGGCGAGTTTAGGTGAATTTATGGCATGGATGGAGATGAATTGGCTGAAGCTCAATCCTGACAAGACAGGACTAATGATTATGGGTTCGGCAAGATACCTAAGTATGGGACAGGGGGTTGGCAAGCTTCCCCCAATCAATGGTGTACAGCCGCTGCCCGTGTCCCAGGATCGTAACCTCGGCATCCTCTTTGACCAGAATCTCTGAACTATTCCGTATTATTTAAATTGTCCCTAACTGTGGTGTTATGGCCATCCAGATGCTGCAAAAACCTTATCCAGTATTTGCGGGTAGGAGTATAGTTTAGGTATAACTTAAAGAACATAACATTATTGCATTTAAGAACTTCCTATATCCATTCATTTAAGTTATTTCAATTTTATTGTTTCATTTTTACGTTCAGTCCAATAATTTAATTTTTCCCTCTATATATTTTTTTACTCAATAACATTTTTTTATTCTTTTTTTTTATTATTATACCATTCCCAATCTTTTTATTTTTTTAAACACATACACTCACACACTATCCTTGCATCATATATACACATACACACACCATCCATGCATCATATATACAAATACACACACACCATGCAAAATATACACACACTCAACTTACAAATTAAATGGGGAAAAACTAGGTGAATCTTTACTGGAGAAGAATTTAGGAGTGCTTGTAGACAACAGGCTTAGCAATAGTGCTCAATATCATGCAGTAGCTGCAAAGGCAAACAAGATCTTATCTTGCATTAAACTGGATATAGATGGAGAGAAGTAAGCATAATTATGCCACTGTATAAAACATTAGTAAGACCACACCTTGAATATGGAGTACAGTTTTGGGTACCACTCCATAGAAAAGACATTATGAAACTAAAAAAAGTGCAGAGAAGAGCCACCAATTTGATAAAGGGGATGGGTTATCTGATTTATGAGGAGAGGCTAGCTAATTTAGATTTCTTTACATTATAAAAGAAAACTGTAATAAATAGATGATACCCCGCTGCAGCTTAATAATACGTGGATGATGTTATAGGGTAAGGTGCTCTGGGTGGTGAAGGAATGAATACGTAAGGAGAACAAGAACCCAGTATTAGCACTCAGTGCTCAAATTGAATGTTTTGTGAATGAAATTAAAAATATCTTTTAATAATCATCAATATAAAATAATGGGGTTTAAAAAAATCCAAGATTGGACACACACATTTAATCCTATGTTGAGCGCTATATGGCACTCAGGATTATACAGTATATGATGGGAACTAGTGAGTGGAATTATATCACTGTTCCATAGGGGGCTGATATGCAGCTACCCTAATTAGGGTGTAACTTTAAACAACAGGGATAGGGCGGAGGAGAGGAATAGGGCTATAGGTGTACTTATGTGGTTGTTTGTAGTATTAGATCTCCTATAAGTACCAATCCTATTATATAGGTGCGCTGGTTGAGTGACAGTGATGTTGATTGCAGAGACTGCCACTGCACGAGTAAGTCAAATCAGTACTTACTACAATCAGTAGCGCCAGTGTTGATCAAAAGATCAGAAAGAATCCCCTTATATATAGCACTCAAATGTCATACATATAATTTCTAGTGGACACAATTGGTCCTGCAGTGATATACTACAAGTCTGACAAGTTCCCAGAATCACCGAGGATATCAAAAATAATAAAACTTTATTAATTCTACATAGATAATTAAAAACACATATACATTGTTAAAAATCCCTATACTATTGTGGCTGATATGTATAGGTCAGATTAGGTAGGTATAATTGACAGTTCCGTATATACAGTGTTCGACAAACCTATACATTTGTTCGCCCCGGGCGAGTGGATTTAACATCGTGGCGAGCTCCTATTGGCCCAAGCAGCATACGTTTGGTACTAGGTGGCGAGTAGATTTTTTTGTGTGGCGAGTAGATTTTTTGGTGATTTGTCAACCACTGCGTATATAAACATATCATGACTTCCAAAATCACAACTGGTAATAATATCTACAACCGTAGGGCTACAGACATATATGGTATAATTTAATCAAGAAGCAGACCTATTAGGGTAATGGTGTATCTGAAAATAGTCTCTGTAATTGTACAACAGTTATATATCCAGGAGCATATTGGCATTGATTTATGATATAAATCACTCCTATGTGGAATCGGTAGTTGATAGGACAAAAACGTTTATCATATGAAACACAGCAGTGTATTAATTCCTATATCCGCTTGTTATGCCAAATTGGCCTTCACAACGGGTAGTGATACAGTGTATAGCAGTATATCATGTCTATAACATATGGTATGTAAATGCGCAATATTGCATCCAAATAATCACCAAAAACGCTGCAGTATAACACAATGTGTCACAGTGGTAAATATATAGTATATGATTGTCCTCTATTGTAGCCAAAAAATAACTCCTAGATAACATATAACACCCACCGCTTGTACCGATTGATATTGGTTAATGCTGAAAAATAATACAGCCTATAGCAGTTATAACAGTTGGTACACGCATAACCTGTCTTAAAACCAAATCTTCTAGGTATCAAAGAGACGTTAAGCCGCCATGTATGCTGCTTAGATCGATACAAGCCTGCTCGTGATTCCAGTAACAGAAAGTCGCCACTCGAGTAACGTATCTAATGCAATCAGTAGCAACAGTGGATGGGTAGCGTAAAGTACCAATAACGTGGTGTGGCTATTTAGGTATGCCTATGCCCATATTCATGAATGGGCTCAACCACCAGGTACTATACTTAAGCTACTTAGCAAGTCCCTATCAGTATGCAATATCCTAAATACCAGCAGTACAATGCTACGGTGTGGTCATGTGCTTGCCTATGTCCACATTAATGAATGGACTCAACCGTGCAGTGTACTAAGCCCAAACCTATGCTCACTCGCCCTTACCTACTCTCTATCAAGTAGAATCACCTATGCAAAGTTAACTGCACGAACGCTGGGTCTGGCTGCTGCTCGCAGTGCGAGACTCAAGGCTGCCACGTGAATACTGACCCTGCGTGTGCACGTATGTGAGGCCGACGTAGGAAACTATTTCGCGTAGGAAACGTTTTCTCAAGGCTTTAAGGAGAGGGGAGGTCCCATAGATGCAATCCAATATTTATGTGATGTGGAGTGTTTCTATTGGTTGATAACTCACTCCCATAGCTGTCTCCTGTGATGTTCCTATAGTATTTGTATAGAACATCAATTTAGAATCAATTTAATAACAGGGGTGGCTACAGAACATATACATAAAAACGAGCACTGAGCTGTGCTGAAGTGTATATGAACTAGTTATTACACTGCTGCACCTGACTGGGATACATATAAACGATGTTCACACAGTTCAAAGCCAGAGTGCAAGCACATGACCACACCGTAGCATTGTACTGCTGGTATTTAGGATATTGCATACTGATAGGGACTTGCTAAGTAGCTTAAGTATAGTACCTGGTGGTTGAGCCCATTCATGAATATGGGCATAGGCATACCTAAATAGCCACACCACGTTATTTGTACTTTACGCTTTACACTGTTGCTACTGATTGCAGTAAGTACTGATTTGACTTACTCGTGCAGTGCAGTCTCTGCAATCGACATCACTGTCACTCAACCAGCGCACCTATATAATAGGATTGGTACTTATAGGAGATCTAATACTACAAACAACCACATAAGTACACCTATAGCCCTATTCCTCTCCTCCGCCCTATCCCTGTTGTTTAAAGTTACACCCTAATTAGGGTAGCTGCATATCAGCCCCCTAGGGAACAGTGATATAATTCCACTCACTAGTTCCCATTATATATAATCCTGAGTGCCATATAGCGCTCAACATAGGATTAAATGTGTGTGTCTAATCTTGGATTTTTTTAAACCCCATTATTTTATATTGATGATTATTAAAAGATATTTTTAATTTCATTCACAAAACGTTCAATTTGGGCACTGAGTGCTAATGCTGGGTTCTTGTTCTCCTTACCTATTCATTATAAAAGAAATGTCTAAAAGTAGATATGATAACTATACACAAATGTATTCGGGGACAATACAAGGAGCTTTAAAAAGAACTATTCATCCCAAGGACAGTGCAAAGACACAGGGTCATTCTTTAAGGTTGGAGGAAAGGAGAATTCACCAACAACCTAGTAAAGGCAGTTAAAATGTGGAATTATTTGGCCATGGAGACTGTGATGTTAGATATAATAAATACCTTCAAAAAAAGGTTGGAGAAAGGAAAGGTACTGTATACAGGGATATCCCGCATCTCGCACTCAATTCTCTGCCTCACTTTTAAAGCTTTATACTCTTCTGCCCCTCCTTACATCTCAGCCCTAATTTCTCGTTATGCACCATCCCGACTCTTGCGTTCTGCTCAAGGATGTGTTCTCTCTATCCCCTTTGTATCTAAAGACCTCTCCCACTTTAAACCTTTCTCACTGACTACCTCACACCCTTTGAGCCCATTCATGAATATGGGCATAGGCATACCTAAATAGCCACACCACGTTATTTGTACTTTACGCTTTACACTGTTGCTACTGATTGCAGTAAGTACTGATTTGACTTACTCGTGCAGTGCAGTCTCTGCAATCGACATCACTGTCACTCAACCAGCGCACCTATATAATAGGATTGGTACTTATAGGAGATCTAATACTACAAACAACCACATAAGTACACCTATAGCCCTATTCCTCTCCTCCGCCCTATCCCTGTTGTTTAAAGTTACACCCTAATTAGGGTAGCTGCATATCAGCCCCCTAGGGAACAGTGATATAATTCCACTCACTAGTTCCCATTATATATAATCCTGAGTGCCATATAGCGCTCAACATAGGATTAAATGTGTGTGTCTAATCTTGGATTTTTTTAAACCCCATTATTTTATATTGATGATTATTAAAAGATATTTTTAATTTCATTCACAAAACGTTCAATTTGGGCACTGAGTGCTAATGCTGGGTTCTTGTTCTCCTTACCTATTCATTATAAAAGAAATGTCTAAAAGTAGATACTGCTGCGGCACAGTTTATTCGAGCATTTGCCCGTTCTGTGCCGCAGCAGTAGCCTGGCGCGCGCCCGAGTGTGACGGGCGCGCGTTGAAGCAGCGGAAGAGCGCCCTCCGATCGGGGCGCTCTCCCTACCGCTGCCGGGTCCGCCGGGTCCCCCGGAACCCCCTGCCGCTGTCCCGCGATCGCGGGACACCAGGGCTCCCTCGGGGAGCCCTGGACGCGCGTGCAGGGGGCGCAGGCTCCCGAAGACGCGTGACCGCGCGTCTATGACGCGCGGCACGCCGAGGGGCGGCCACTAGCAAGCCGGGAAATCTCCCGGCTTGCGGATCTGGCCGCACTGCGATAAAGTGTGTCGCCAGTGTATGATAACTATACACAAATGTATTCGGGGACAATACAAGGAGCTTTAAAAAGAACTATTCATCCCAAGGACAGTGCAAAGACACAGGGTCATTCTTTAAGGTTGGAGGAAAGGAGAATTCACCAACAACCTAGTAAAGGCAGTTAAAATGTGGAATTATTTGGCCATGGAGACTGTGATGTTAGATATAATAAATACCTTCAAAAAAAGGTTGGAGAAAGGAAAGGTACTGTATACAGGGATATCCCGCATCTCGCACTCAATTCTCTGCCTCACTTTTAAAGCTTTATACTCTTCTGCCCCTCCTTACATCTCAGCCCTAATTTCTCGTTATGCACCATCCAGACTCTTGCGTTCTGCTCAAGGATGTGTTCTCTCTATCCCCTTTGTATCTAAAGACCTCTCCCACTTTAAACCTTTCTCACTGACTACCTCACACCTCTTTAATGCCCTTCCCCTCAATATCTTAAGACACACTTGCTTAAAGAAGCATATGAGTAGCACCGTGGCTAAAACTATACACATGATACATAAAGCTTGGCCCCCTGCAGACGCACTTACCAGAACTCCCTCCTACTGTATCTGTACATTCTTCCTACCTACCAATTAGATTGTAAGCTCTTCGGAGCAGGTACTCCTCTTCCGAAATGTTACTTTTATGTCTGAAGCCCTTATTCCCATGATCTGTTATTTGCATTATTTGTTATTTATATGATTGTCATTTGTATTACTACTGTGAAGCGCTATGTACATTAATGGCACTATTTAAATAAAAACATACATATATATATACCAAATAAGTATATATGGGAAGGATGTTGATCCAGGGAGTAATCTGATTGCCAATTCTTGGGGTCAGGAAGTAATGTAATTTTCCCCTTATGAGAAAGCATGACATGATGTTTATTTGATGGGTGTTTCCTGTTTTCCTTCCTCTGAATCAAAATACTGTACGTACAAATATATAATTTAGCATACAGTAGGTTGAACTTGATGGACATATGTCTTTTTTTCAACCACATCTATGTAACTATGTAACACACCATGCAAAACACACACACACACACACACACCATCCATGCAAAACACACACACACCATCCATGCAAACCACACACTATCCATGCAAAACACACACACTATCCATGCAAAACACACACGCTATCCATGCAAAACACACACCCATGCACACACTATCCGTGCAAAACCACACACATTATCCACGCAAAACACACACCATCCATCCAAGACACATACATTCACTCTCTCACACACACACACAGTCACAGGCCAGAGGAGTCGGTGAGCTGCACAGTCCCTTCTCCTCTCCTCCTCCGCAAAACCGGGACATTTAAAAGATTGTCGGGACACCGGGACAGTTACTTAAAAATCAGGACTGTCCCGGCTAAACCGGACATGACCCCAGGTATTGTTGGTGGGTGATTGCATACACTGTCAGCTGTATGCTCTACTTTTCACTTACAGTACATCTTGTGTTAAAATAATAGGTCTGTATTTCTCTTTACATTTCATGTGCTGCTGTTTTTGTTTTCCTTTTGATACCCTGTCACCTTTTCCTATATACCATAGTGAAAATAAAGGTAATGGCCTTTGCTTTGACTAACTTAAGTGCTAACATTTTACAGGCATGTCAAAAAAAAAGAGCAAAATCTATTCAGAATCTGTCAACAAATATACAACTCTCACCTTGCTGGACCGACTTGCCACAAATTCATATACCATATTAATGCCTCTCTTCCACCTTTGTCCAGTTAATCAGAACGTTTTTTGTTTCTTTTCATCAGAATGGACGAAATCTTCAGAAAACGTCAGATCCTGCCCAACAATATCATTGTGTTTTAAAAAGTTTATTACCTGTGCTCTGCTAATCTATCGTCTCTGTTTAACAGAGTATTTTTATGTGCAGTCATCCTTTACCTCTAAAATCCTGGCGGAACTTGCCGTGTGTTGCCGTCATCTTTTAAAGACAGTACAACCTAGCTCACAAGACAGCATTTTGTAAACACCTTAAAAACATGTCTCCTTAAACAAATGGCATCTTTACTAAAGCATGCATTATTCTGTCTTGCTTTCTGTAGATTTATTTTTTTTTGTCAACCTCCTATTACTACTACATGTCACATTTTTTGCTTCACGCATTTCCCCCCGCATTTGTAAGGTGGACTGCTGAGGTGAGAATAAACACACTGAAAATATAATTTCATGATGACAGCACCAATGCTCAGTACAGTTTAAAATGGCCATTACGGCATCTTGCTTCTTCGAAGTCAGGTGAGACATAGGTTATGCCTTAACTTGTCAAATAGGAGAGAAAACAGCACTGACCACAGAAAAAGTCAGTCAGGAAAAGGGAGCGTTTTCATTGTCGCGGCCATGGATGGCCCTATTCTCTTTCAGTGAAGGGGCATACTGTACATTCAGGATTTACTTTACACTTGATAAAGGGGCATCTGTTTCCTAGAAATGTTGCTTTTTGTTGGAGACTTCTGTGATTTTTGTATCTAGAGTAGAAATTGATATAGCCCCTTTATATTTGCTTTATAACTGGCAACTTGTTTCATACAGATTAAGGGCCATATTCACTAAGTAGTTCTATTCCATATGGCCCATTCACTTTAACTGAATGACATGGCGTAGTAAAAAGAGACTTTAATCTGAGTGGACCATGTGTGCATCCCATCTCTCTGTTTTTCTTGGAGGGAACATACAGTATTTTAGACTTCCCAAATATGACCGAAATGTTAATAATGATAATACATGTATTTTTGCTTTAAATTGCAAAGTTTGATAGGCCTACAGTATTGAGGATCAGGATATGATATTGATTATTCATTTTTTCCTCATATTTTCCCCTTTCCCATGTATCCCAATTTTCTATATTTAAAGTAATAAACGTTTAGTGGGAGCTCTCCATAAACTGTGGTTTCTGGATTGTCTTGGATGATGTGGAACATCATTTCTCTTATTTATCAGTAACATTTTATATCTTTTTTAAATTGACTACGTCCCTTTTCTACTGTTTGATGTGGATCCTCCTTTCTATCATTGGCTTTAAGCTCCACTTCCGTTTACAAGCGCATAGGAGTAAGGTTTTGTGTATACGCTAAACAAGACATTGAGATAGATACACAGATACACAAATAGACGTACATACTGATTGGGCAAACTATAAAGCATGTTAATGGAGTTTGCAGTCAAAGTTTAGTTGTATGTAATAAGAAGAAGGGTCTTCTAGCGCAGGGGAGTGCAAACTTTTGCTGCTGCGCCGCCTTGCCTCCTCTGGTGCTTGCCCCCCCCCCCCCCCCCCGACCTTGATGCGGCATCATGTGACGTCACGTCGTGTGACCCACAGCGTCATTTGATGCCGCATTACTATGGCAACATGGTGTGTGACGTCACGTCACATGGCCGCACGGCGTCAAATGTTGCCATGGAGACGAGTCCTGACGCCGGCAGAGTCAAGGTAAGTTGATATTGCAGAGGACTCATGCGATCCCCCTGCATTTAATTGAAACGCCTTGGGGAAGAGCGCTGGGCCTCTGCAACAACCCCCACGCCGAGCATCCCCCCAAAAAAAATCTTATAGGAGTGTGCCTTGAATTGTGGACATGCTTATCTATTGGCTAAAATGTAACTAAAGTAGCCAGGTCCCCCAGTCCCTCCCTTACCTCCGTTGTGGGAGCGGAGCAGGGGGAGGCTACTGGGGCGCTGCGGGAGGTGCTGTCATCAGATCGACTGTAATCGCTCCAGGCTCCCTGCAGCGGAGGATCGGGCCTCCTGTGAGCCACTCAGGTGACGCACCACATGTAGTTTCCCTAGACACAGGGAGGGGGCTACACTAATATAACCCTCTATTTATAATACAGGTGAACCCCGTTATAACGCGGTGCTTGGGGTCCACATACTGCCACCGTGTTATAACGGGATCGCAGAAGAAAAAAATGGCCCGCGCCCGATCAGGGGTTCCGCCAAAGGGGGAGTGTGTCTGTGTGAAGGGGGGGGGGAGGCGCCGGCAGCAGCAGCGCAATCCCCAGAATCAAGAGAGGAAGGAGGTGTGTGTGTGCACACAGATAACCACATTTTCACACACAGACACACAACCAGAGAAAGGATTCCTGATCTACACAGAGTCTGCAGGTTTGCAAAAAATAGCAGCTTCCCCACAGCCCAGCCCGGTGCTTGTAGTCCTAAAAGCTACTGTTCAATATCCCCTACAATCCTCAAACTGACACTTCACGGCACGGAGAACAGGCACAGAGGGAGCAGGAAAATCCAACTTTTCTCTGCTGTGTTTAACTCTGCAGTGGTGGGGTGCACACTATAGAAGTTGGAGTGGGCATTTGAGGCAAGTTAAGGGGTACTTCTGCCCTCTACCCCCCTTATTGGTAGCATATATTATTAAATGTGACAAACCTCTTTACACCTGCTTCAGTTTTAGCTTTCTTTGTAAACCTATAGGCTTACTTGAGTATTACATTATTTCAAAGGCATGCTTGAAAGCAAAAGTATAGCACTGAATGTTATTAATGGTTATTTGCTCTGTTTCTGTCAAATGTGCTGGTGTTTTCCTGTATTGCAAGCTTGTTATTTAGCCAGTCAGGCCCTACTATTTAGTTTAGGGATAATATGCAGTTGATGAAAGGGGGGAGAGCTGGGACCACCTGGTGTCCCGCTGTGGGGTATCCGACCCAACGTCTGTGTCCGGCTGCCGGGCCTGTTTGCTACACCCCCCTCTAGGATGATAGCTCGAGTGATAGCTCAAAATGATACATACTGATATGATACAATTGTATGACTTTCACATTATCTGTGTCAAATAAATCCCAAACTTACTTTTGGGGTATTAATCACATTAGAAGACTATATTAAAGAGCTCCATTTGTTGGCTTACGTAAGCTAAAGCAGGGGAGCGCAAACTTTTTTCCCTGTTCCCCCCTGCCAGCAGTTCCCCTCTCTCCGCGCCCACCCCCCCCCCCTTACCTCGGCGTCATGATGTCACGTTGCCATGGCGACGCGTCTAAGAAGCCACCGGAGCCAAGGTAAGTGCAGTTTACAGAGGCCTTCAACGCTTCCCCGGCACTTAATTTAAGTGCCTTTGGGAAGTGCGCGGGGCCTCTGTAAACCCCGTGCCCCCGCAACAATCCCGCGCGCCCCCAGTTTGCGAACCTCTGAGCTAAAGGACAGTTGACAGCATGTACTTATGCAGTACAAATTCAGAGGCTGACTGCAGCAGCAACTCTCGCGGGCTTGCCGGGCCAAAGGAGTGCCCAGTTAGCGTTTGTGTGGGATCCTGCTGCAGTCATAGAAGCATGGAAGACGGCACAAGCCCCTCCCCGCATGCATTGTCATACCTTGCAGCACTCTGGGCCTTTTAGATACTATATGCACTGGGCATTTTTTTATACACTTGACACATTTTGATGTTTAAAGTATTTAAATGTCGGGGTGAGCTTGCCATAAACTGTGGATTCCTTAAAATGCCTGTTTTACTGGCATTTACAAAAAATATTTGCGTGTTTTCACTCCTGTAACCATTATATTATTTATACAACTATATGGCTTTAAACAAAATTCTTAATAAAATATGTCGCTAACAAGAACTGAAATAAAATAAATACTTCAAGGTGAATATTAGTTAGCACAGGCCATTGAGGCGAGCCTGATCAGATCGCCAGTAGAAACTAATAACTAAACTAATGATAAAGCACCGCACAACTTTGCAATAGGTTTGTAGTGCAATTTTTCTCTTTTAAGGAAATAATTCTGTAAAATGCATTTATGTAATTGTGATTTTTGTCAGGAAGCATTACTAATACGGAGACCTCTGATAATGAGCCAATTTGTAATTCATTTTTATTCAGATACCTAATATGCTGTACAGTAAAATATCTGCAACATTAAATTATGAAGCATAATTAGCCTATACCATTAAAATTGACCTAATTTATAATTGTATTGATGTTAGCACTGCCAGTTCAATACTATCCTAATTTTGACAAATTTTACTCACCCTTGTAGCCTCTATGGGATCACCCTCTTCTGTAAATTTTCCTTTTTAGACTTTTATGAGTATTATATTACTAAATATCTCATGAATATATAATGCAGTGGAAATGAAAGTTATAGACACAATTACTTCCTGCTGCTCCAGACTGGCAATTCAACACTGTGTGCAATGCCTCCAAAAATAATTGTTCGAGGAAGAATACAAAGTGTTCTGAAACTTTTTCATTTCAACTTATTTGTTTTCTTCCACGAAAAACTCACCAAATAATTATTTCTAGTGTAGGATAGTTGGGGTTAACTGTTCATACCTTTCAAAAGGCTTAATGACAAGAACAAAAGACCTTTTCAACATAAATTATCATGGAAACCATAGCAAAAACATGACAAGCCCATGAGTGGCCATCGACAGGTCAGGTTGTAAGGATATCCCTGCTTCATGCTGTTCAATGACAGCCACTGAGCCACCTGTGCTGAAGCAGGGATATCCTTAAACCTTGACCTGTTGGTGTCCCTTGAGGACTGGAGTTGGCCACCCCTGCTATAGTCAATTGGAATACGTAGTGATGCTGGTGACCAGAAGAAACAGCTGATTTTAAATAAGACATTGCAGCATTTTTTTTTTTTTTAAGCATTTGTATTGTGCTTTTTCAGAAGTTTGCCAGCAGGGAATTGTAGTGATCCATGTAACTTGTAGTAAAAGCATTAACCAAAGCGTAAGCAAAATCATTCAACAGAAAATCACGTTTTCTCCATATGTTTCTCAGTTGATGCCTGCACAAGTTTCCTTGTGATTTCATTGTGTCCACGGCTACTTATTTCTGGGTTTCGTGTTAACGCCAGGTTTCGGAAAGACGAAGAAATACAATTATACAGTCCTACTGAGTTGGCTAGAAAAGTGTGAGTGATTTGTGTCTTTTGGCTGTCCGAATTTGGGAGATGCCCTATCTATTTGGGGACAAAATGTAGGACAGGGTCAGAAAGTTTAGGGAAAATAATAAGGATATTTGGGAAAATGATATTCGAACAGCCGTGACAGAAAGATGGAGTAGTAAAAAGGAAAATACTTAAATTGTCATCACTTCTGGCTCTGAAAAATGGCATATCTCATGTGAAGCTTCTGAAAAAGAAAGATTCTCTTAAAATTGAAGTAGAATAAAAAATATTGTAAAATGCAAAGGTAAATAATGTTGACACATCTCTTTATTTAATATTGGTTGAAATAATTTGATCGCTAGTTTGACCAATTTGACATTATACTAAAATAGGGATCTCCGATACCCATTTTTACATATAAGCGACTGATTGCTTTATATTTCATTGGAAATCCTCCAGCATTAAAGGTGTTCATAATCGGTCCCAAACCATGCAGCCATTTATGTAGATGTGTTAATGTACCCTACAAACTTAACATACAAGGTGAAATTCATTACCTACAGCAAGTTAGAGTACAACATGTATTTCTCTTTCATCTCACGGAGCTGTTGACGAGTGCTGGAAAAGAGGCACATTAACTTCCTGGCTAATAATTGTGTGTGAAGATTACAGTTAATTTTGATGTGAACAACTGAGTGTGACAAGATTTATTAACCATGTGTTGTTGTACTTGTCTGTCCCCATCACTAAATCATCCACCGTGTCCATGATAGAAGGAAAAAAATGGGAGAAATATTTGCTTGAGATGAGGATGATTAAGGACATGTAAATGGTTTCATTGCAAAAAAGTGAGACAGAGTAGAAGAACAAAGATGCTATAAAACAAACCTGCATCTACGGCATTGCTGTAGCACAGTAAATGTAGCATGCAAGCAGCTGGTTCTGTGGGGAAAAGAGAATCGTCTAAAGGAAATGTCACCTTCTAAATACGGTTTCATTAAAAAATATATAGATTTGATTAGATGTGTCTATAAATATTGCTGATCAATTATCTAATAAAAATGATGTGCACAAATACAGATATATCGCCATCCTCTACTCAGCACTTGTCAATGTACTACGGGATAAAGGACTCGGCACTTATCCTTTAGGGACTGCGGTTGCTAGCCTCCACATTGCTCCAACACATTTTATGATCTCACCCTCCCGTCTTACTTGTTGGCATTGTCTTGGTCTTTTGGTATCCCTTGGAATTGAATCAAGTACCATCTCTGTTCAACAATGGAAATTTCTTTTTGTGATATTTCCAGCCCACTGCCATTTTAGTTTTTTTCACAGTTGAGATGGTGTCACAGACCTTTGTTTGCTTTTAACCCCATTTATTATTTTTCCTGTCTTTTCGAGTAATACCCAGCGTACGTCTCTTGATACTCCTTTGAGATATGTGAAGCTTCTGAATGACAGTATCTGCGCATTTATGGTCCAAGTTTCATATCCATACGTGAGCACAGACAGAGAATGTTAGTTGAACGCTTTCCTCCTGAGGCACAGTGGAAAGTTTCCTTGAAAGATTGAGACAGTAAGATACTGTAAGTAAGAATACAAAGTGGCAAGATGTATAGTAAGGGTAAGTTCAACCACACTCTGAAAGATTGAAGAACATACTATACCTGGCTAAAGTAAGGCCTCTTCCTCCCACAAAAAAAAAATATATATATATATATATATATATATATATATATATATATATATATATATAGTCAGTGTTCGACAAATCACCCAAAAATCTACTCGCCCAACCAAAAAATCTACTCGCCACCTAGTCCCGCCCCCAACCCCGCCCCTAGTCCCGCCCCCAACCCCGCCCCTAGTCCCGCCCCCAACCCCGCTTTAAAATAAAATATATAATTAAAATTAAAATACATTTAATAAATTCCTAGTCAGAACAACATTCGTTTTTGACAAATGTATTTAGTGTGTGTGTGTGTGTGTGTAAGTGTCGGATCTAGAAATAAAAGCCAGGTGTGGATGACTAGTTTCCTGAACCCCTTAACCAGTGTCTGGACGTCCCCGCTTCACAATATCTAAAGCAGCAATCCCGCCTGGGATCTTACCTGATCCGCAGTCCCTCAATGTCCAGGTACCTCATTCCCGCAATGTTATAAGTTGGAGGGGATGTGTTCCCTACCTGTCTTCTGGGTTAGGGGGGATTCCGATGTCTTCCGTGTGAAGCTTGAGTCAGATCTGGAAGAAAGCAGTATAGGTTATTTTGGTGTAGTATAGGACAGTTAAGATATATAGGGTAAATAAGATATCCAGATACAGAGAGGGGGAGAGAGAGGAAGAGAGAGAGAGAGGAAGAGAGAGAGAGAGGAAGAGAGAGAGAGAGGAAGAGAGAGAGAGAGAGAGAGAGAGAGAGAGAGAGAGAGAGAGAGAGAGAGAGAGAGAGAGAGAGAGAGAGAGAGAGAGAGAGAGAGAGAGAGAGAGAGGAAGAGAGGAAGAGAGAGAGAGAGAGAGAGGAAGAGAGGGAGAGAGAGAGGAAGAGAGAGAGAGAGAGGAAGAGAGGGAGAGAGAGGAAGAGAGGGAGAGAGAGGAAGAGAGGGAGAGAGAGGAAGAGAGGGAGAGAGAGGAAGAGAGGAAGAGAGGGAGAGAGAGGAAGAGAGGGAGAGAGGGTGAGGAGAGAGAGAAAGAGAAAAAAGAGACAGAGGAGGGAGAGAGAAAAAGAGACAGAGGAGGGAGAGAGAAAAAGAGACAGAGGAGGGAGAGAGAAAAAGAGACAAAGAGACAGAGGAGGGAGAGAGAAAAAGAGAGAGGAGGGAGAGAGAAAAAGAGACAGGAGAGAGAAGGAGACAGAGGGGGGAGAGAAAGAGAGGGGAGAGAAAGAGACCAGAGAGAGGGGAGACCAGAGAGGGGGGAGACCAGAGAGAGCGGAGACGGGGGAGACCAGAGAGAGGGGAGACGGGGGAGACCAGAGAGAGGGGAGACGGGGGAGACCAGAGAGAGGGGTGACGGGGGAGACCAGAGAGAGGGGGGAGACCAGAGAGAGGGGGGAGACCAGAGAGAGGGGAGACGGGGGAGACCAGAGAGAGGGGAGACCAGAGAGAGGGGAGACCAGAGAGAGGGGAGACCAGAGAGGGGGGAGACCAGAGAGAGGGAGACCAGAGAGAGGGGAGACGGGGAGACCAGAGAGAGGGGAGACGGGGGGAGACCAGAGAGAGGGGAGATGGGGGGAGACCAGAGAGAGGGGGGCAGGGGTGACTGACTGACCGGGACAGGGGTGACTGACTGACCGGGGCAGGGGTGACTGACTGACCGGGGCAGGGGTGACTGACTGACCGGGGCAGGGGTGACTGACTGACCGGGGCAGGGGTGACTGACTGACCGGGGCAGGGGTGACTGACTGACCGGGGCAGGGGTGACTGACTGACCGGGGCAGGGGTGACTGACTGACCGGGGCAGGGGTGACTGACTGACCGGGGCAGGGGTGACTGACTGACCGGGGCAGGGGTGACTGACTGACCGGGGCAGGGGTGACTGACCAGGGCAGGGGTGACTGATTGACCGGGGCAGGGGTGACTGACTGATTGGGGGGGGGGGAGGTACCTCTGGTGTCACACATACTCCCATACACACATACACATTCTCCTATATATATACATACACACACATACACACACACACACACACACACACACACACATACATACACACACTCCCACATACATACACACACTCCCACATACATACACACACTCCCACATACATACACACACTCCCACATACATACACACACTCTCACATACATACACACACTCCCACATACATACACACACTCCCACATACATACACACACTCCCACATACATACACACACTCCCACATACATACACACACTCCCACATACATACACACACTCCCACATACATACACACACACACTCCCACATACATACACACACTCCCACATACATACACACACACACTCCCACATACATACACACACTCCCACATACATACACATACTCCCACATACATACACATACTCCCACACACATACACACACACACACATATATACACACACACACACACATATATACACACCTATATACACACACACACAGGCCGCGACCAGCACCACCATGCTCCCCCGCCCATCTCCTGCTCCGCTCCCACATGAGGGGGCTTCCCCCGCTCCCATCACCCGGCGCGGTCTCTGACGCGGGACCGGGGGGAAGCGGGGACATGAGGGGGCATCCCCCGCTCCCATCACCCGGCGCGCTCTCTGACGCGGGACCGGGGAGAAGCGGGGACGGAAGCGGGGACATGAGGGGGCATCCCCCGCTCCCATCACCTGACGCGCTCTCTGACGCGGGACCGGGGGGAAGCGGGGACATGAGGGGGCATCCCCCGCTCCCATCACCCGGCGCGCTCTCTGACACGGGACTGGGGGGAAGCAGGGGGGGGGAAAGCGGGGACATGAGGGGGCATCCCCCGCTCCCATCACCCGCCGCGCTCTCTGACACGGGACCGGGGGGGGGGAAGCGGGGGGGGGAGGGAACGGGGACATGAGGGGGCATCCCCCGCTCCCATCACCCGCCGCGCTCTCTGACACGGGACCAGGGGGGAAGCAGGGGGGGGGGGGAACGGGGACATGAGGGGGCATCCCCCGCTCCCATCACCATAACTGCGGGCAGCAGGAGCACCGGAGAGGGGAGGGAGGTGGAGGAAGGCACAGATAATACTTACTGTGTCCTCCATGGGAAAAAAATGGCCGCTCGTTGGGGGCTGGCTCATATAGAGCCTGGCCGCGCGCTCACAAAGCCTGGGAGCGCGCGCCAATCATCTGTCAGGTAGGGGGAGTTTTTTTTTTTTTTTTCAGCCAGCGCGAGCAGGGAAATTTCAGCGCGAGCAGGGAAATTTAAAAAACAAAACACGTGTGCTGCTTGGGCCAATAGTTACTCGCCTGGGGGTTAAATCCACCCGCCCCGGGCGAGTAAATGTATAGGATTGTCGAACACTGTATATAGTTATGGTGGGTGAAATAGGCAACAAAAAACCTCCACCGTTAGCATATAGCCAATAAAGAATATCACGTGTGAGCACATTCACATGTCTTAGACAGGTCTGCAACCCTGCCTTTCAACCATTATCTCTAAGCATACAGTGCTCCCACTGCAGCAAGGGATTCTGGGAAATGACATGCAAATGAGCACACAATGTGTCACCTTTTGCCTGGAATATCCATTCACATGGAGCCCATTTACGCAAATGAATTGCCGTTCACACAGCTTTTAAGCACAGCATTGGACTAGCAAAGCAAGTCAAACCACTCACAGACATGTTTCAACCTTGATGGGTATCATCAGTGTGAGGTTGGTTTATACTTGCTATGCAATATTTCTAGGCTGGGTAGGTTTACCATATACATTTTAAGTTATGGTGGGTGAAAAAGGCAACAAAAAACCTCCACCATTAGCATATAGCCAATAAAGAATATTACTTGTGAGCACATTCACGTCTTAGACAGGTCTGCAACCCTGCCTTTCACCATTATCACCTAGCATACAGTGCTCCCACCTCAGCTGTGTGAACGGCGATGCATTTGCTTAAATGAGCTCCATGTGAATGGATATTCCAGACAAAAGGTGACACATTGTGTGCTCATTTGCATGACATTTCCCAGAATCCCTTGCTGCAGTGGGAGCACTGTAAGGAGAGAGAGAGAGAGAGAGAGAGAGAGAGAGAGAGAGAGAGAGAGAGAGAGAGAGAGAGAGAGAAAGAGAGACATACACACATATACACATACATACACACACATTCACATACACACACACATACACACACATACATACACGTGCGGGTGAGATGCCACCACTGTGTTCTGGTTTTTGTCCAACTGGTAGGGAGTATAATTTCACATTTTGTACAGTCAAACTTGATGTTCTAGTTGTGTTACAATGTCATTATGAAACATTAAAGGTTCATTCACATAGTTATGAAACCTTCTAGTGAATATTGCCCAAATGCAATTATAATTTAATTTATATTTGTGGTTTACTACAGTAAGTAAAGTACGTTTTGCTTGGGTTCTTTGAATTCTTATACCAGTTTTTTCTTAACAATACAAATCTCCCCTATATGTAGTAGTTTGCAAAACCTATTGATTCAGATTGCTATGTTAACTTATCTATTTTAACAAATCACCCGAAAAGTAGATACTAGATACAAAATGACTGAACATGTATTTATATAAAATGATAAGGCCTGTGTACCAAGGCAGATGTTGTGCATTTCTGGTGCAGAAAAATGATCCACATGTTATCAAAGAAAAAAGGTTTATTGACACTTTTACCTTGATACATAGACACAAAATGTATTAAAGGATATGAAAACAGAAATAGAGATTGACATTGTCGTACTGTATGTTGTACTATATTTACAATGTAAAAATACTGTATAATTGCACTACATGTAATCATTTAACGTTGTCCATGTTTGTCAGGTTAAAGATTATACATACAGCATACTGCAATGAAACACACTGAAGACCCCTCAAGCACTAAAAGGTTTATTTAGCTGTCATAGACCATATTTATTTACTCTGTACTATATTATGATGCATTAGTACTACTTCTGTTGTTATGATATTCTGAGTTTTCACTTTGAAAATGACTGCATACACGGTCAAATGGGAAAGTCTCTATTGAAAGATTTCCATACAGCATTGATGTACTTTACAAACTCCATTGTCAACAATAACTACTGCAGCATCCTCAATTGATAATAAACACAAAAACACAATTAGTGTACTAAAAGGAATAAATCCCTTTATGTATTTTGAAAAGGGGGGGGGGTAATGATAATAATTAATACTGATGGACTGCTACGGAGGATTACCTACATAATATATGGGTTGAAACAAATGGACAAACTTAAACTAGTAAATGACAGAAAATGTCTGCTATTAAGCACTGATAGAAATAACTGTTAGGACAGAGATATAGTTGAAACCACAAATGATGGCTGAGAGCAAGTCTCTGATTGTCTGAGTGGAAAAAAAATATTTTAATGTGAGTTATTTCTCTCAGGTTTATATTTTAAGTGTTCTATAAAGATTTTGATGTCTGTTTTTGCGCTCTTTTGTTTTTTTCCAAAGCATTTTCAATTCCCCTTAAGCCCCAACTGTCCCACGAAACCCTCCCAAAAAACCCCCATAAGATTTGTAAGAAGAATGGCCACACGTGCATTCAATTTTAAATACAAAACATTTTTTTGCCTGCTACAATAGATACACATAAACCCAATGCCGAGGATGTTTCCTGATTTTGTAAAAAGCATACAAAACTTTTTTTAATTTCATCTACCAACAGTCCAAAGCCATTTCATGAGTCCCTAATAATAAGAGTCAGCTCTCAAGTAGTAAGGACAGAGCCAGTGGCTATGTGTGCTCATTAGTCATGGTACACTGTTGAGAGCAAAAAAATGCAAAAAATGCACAAAGCAGCGCACTACCCAGGGAGACAGGTGTATAAAAATAGAAAAATATTTATTGTCTATCACACATGACAAACAGGGAGGTGTGGACCCTCCAACGCGTTTCACACAACACGGTGCTTTATCAAGGAGTAAGTGCCTTCAGGAGGTTTATTTTTCATTGTATTGGTCCATTCACCGAGTAGTATACCCACTCCACAGTTGAGCCACATCTGTGATTATCATTTATGAGAAGATTATATTCCAGGACTGTTGGAGCACCCACTACCTTTGTATATTGAATGGTACACTATTGGTTGTGGTATTCTGACTGTTGATGTGTCTGGGATAAAGCCCAGAAATATTGTTGTCTTGCTATCTATCCACAGGTCCATTTCTGGGTAACTATCCTCTTTATCCATACACTTTGTGGATTGCAACATTTTACATGACCTCATGTAAGTGCTACCTTAACTTCTGAAAAATACTTTTTATATTTTTTATATTATTTTTTATATTATATAATACAGATACTTTCTATCTCCTTATTTCTTTGGTGCTCATCCCTTCTTCTTCATGGTACAAAGTGTAAAGGCATCATCAAAGATCATATTCTTATTGTGCTAATCCAGCTTCTAACTATTGCTATCTGAGGAATTGAGTTTAGCATCAAATACTAACGGAAATATTGTGTGAAGGGAGTCCCTACTCAGGACAACTTACAATATTGTGTTGGGAGCCTTACAGAGAAAGTAGGAGTACATATAAACGCATTGGTTTATATGAGCATGGTTAAAAGCATAAGTAAGTGCATCTCGGGAGGGTTAGCATAGCTGTACTTTGGAAGTAAACTTGCAGATGGGCCCTATAGACAAAATGAGAAGGAGCTTGGCAAATATTGGAGGGAAGGAGTTCCAGAGGTAAGAAGCAGGGCGTTAGAGGTTTAAACAGGCTGTAGGCAGAGGTGCAGAGAAGAGAGCCTGGATCAGGGACATAGGGTAGATCCGCATTAATCCGTTAAGGTAGCCACACTGGCAATCAATGGTAAGCTAGTAAAAACATTGCTATGGATTGCTTTAAAAAACGCTATGGTAATGTAAGGGTTCCAGTCCAGGCTTTGGCTGGAACCCTCCCTTATCAGGCTGCTGTGGACATTTTGGTTACTGGCAGCCTGCTTTATTGGCTGCACCTGTTCCAGGGCATAAATAGGATCCAGTGACTCCCAGTCCCTGCCCGAGCATTGTATGCGTTTAGCTGTGTTCTTGGGCTCTAGTTCCTGAGCCTTCTAGTTCCTGAGCCTTCTGTATGGCTTGCCTATTGCTGTGGCGTGCCTATCCCGGTGGTTTCCCTGTTCCTGAGCCTTCCGTGTGGCTTGCCTGTTGCTGTGGCGTGCCTAGCCCTGTGGCTCCCCTGTTCATTGGATTTCCCTGTTGCTGACCCCGGACCGTGACCCCGACCTCGCTGCCTTCCACCTGCACTGATCTCTGCCTGTTCCTGGACTTTGCAACTCTGCCACCAGCCCTGATCCCTGCTTCCATACCAATACTGATACTCTTACAGGGCCCCAGGACAATAAAGCAGGCTGCCAATAATCAAAATATCCACAGCAGCCATGTAAGGGAGGGTTCCAGCCAAAGCCTGGACTGGGACCCTTACAGATAATGAAGGAATTAACCCCAACCCGCAAGAGGTCTAATAAGTGCATTCGATTTATAACTTGCTAGTGCCATATACATATCAGCCTGACTATTTCTATGACACACTCCTTACTTATCACAACATCCTGCAGAATCAGTTTGGCACAAAATTAGTATTTGATGGACAATTTATTCCACAGGTCACATGCTCACACGCTGAATACAATGAGCTATGCATGTGCAGGGAAATGTATCATACGCTGAAGTAATGCATGTGTTAGTTTTCCATCTTCATCACACTAGCCACTAAATATAGTGCACCTGTTGTATGTACTATACTGGCACCAGGAGCCAGGATAGGGGTATGCACAGAACCCCCTTTGAATCAATGAGCATTCTTTTTCACATTTGTTTTCTGTTTTTGAGCACAGTACGTTTGTGGATTTGCCTTTTAATGGAGATTTATTCACACTTGCCGTCTGTGGTGATCGTTACATATTTATTTTCATAATTTTTCCGCCTGGTTTAAATTTTCTATGCTTAATGGAATACATTTATTAGAGTGCATTGATAGTGACTATGCTTAATGTCAAAATTATTAAAATGACCAAGCAGTTGGTAAATATTTCAGTTTGGATAAGTGAACTTTTATAGTTTCCTGGGCTGCTTTTATATAGATTTTTGCATAATTTGAAAAACATATATTTGTTATAACTGAATGCAGCATTTAAAACCTGATTGCACTTTTTAACTGATAATTGTGTCTCATAGATATTTTAATAGTTTGATATTGTCATGAATTTTACATTTTTGGGGGATATTAACTTATTTTGGAAGATCATAATCACAGTTAACTATAAATTAACATATGCGTTACATCTTAAATATATATATTTTTAATTAACACTGTAATTGTGAATAAGGTATAAATCTACAGAGCTTGACATATTGGACTTTATTGGAAGCTGCTGAGATCTAAAAGCTTTTTTATACTTTATATCATGTGAGTTCATTGGATTTTACTTAGCTTTTATAAATACTCTATACAGTCTGCACTATGTCCGGTTCTATTTTTCATTAAGGTCCATTGGAATGTATACTCTTATGGTGACGAGTTGATATCTTGATCGCACTGACGACAGAGCATCACCTAAAGATACCTTTACGTGTCCATTTACATCTCACGTTTGTGAGTATTCTGCATATAGACCTGATACCTTATCTTTCACATTATTGTTTTTACAATACTGCACCATCAGAACATTTTTCTGTTTTACATGTTTGCGCTTCCTGATGATCTACACCTTTCCTATAAAGGAAAGTGTCAAAAAAATTCACAGAGTTTGAGAGCTTGGTGACAAGTGATGTATAAACACAGATTGTGATTCTCCAGGCTGGAAGGCTGCATCAATGCCATACCACCCTAAGGCTGCGCTTATAGCGACAGCAACACGACGTCGAGGCAAAACAAATGCATTGCCGCCGTCGCGTGCGCTTATAGTAAGCGCAACATGATGGAGCGATGGTTTGGTTGCGATTGCTGGAAATCATCTGTTTGATTTTTCCAGCGACCGTAGCCTGACCGTCGCGTCGCCGGCACTATAAGCGTAGCCTAACCCTAACACCCCTCCGCCCCCACCCTAACACCCCTCTGCCCCACCCTAACACCCCTCCGCCCCCACCCTAACACCCCTCTGCCCCCGCCTAACACCCCTCTGCCCCCGCCTAACACCCCTCTGCCCCCGCCTAACACCCCTCTGCCCCCGCCTAACACCCCTCTGCCCCACCCTAACACCCCCCCACCCTAATACCCTCACCCCCCTGCCCTCACCCTAATACCCCTCCGCCCCCACCCTAACACCCCCCCGCCCCCACCTTAACACCCCCCCACCCACACACCCCTCTGCCCTAACACCCCTCTGCCCTAACACCCCTCTGCCCTAACACCCCTCTGCCCCCGCCCTAACAAACAACACACCTCCGCCCCCGCCCTAACACTCCTCCGCCCCCGCCCTAACACTCCTCCGCCCCCGCTCTAACACCCCTCCGCCCCCGCCCTAACACGCCTCCGCCCCCGCCCTAACACCCCTCCGCCCCCGTCCTAACACCCCCCCCCCACCCTCACCCTAACACCCCCCTGCCCTCACCCTAACACCCCCCCGCCCTCACCCTAACACCCCTCCACCCATGCCTTAACACCCCTCCACCCCCGCCCTAACACCCCTCTGCCCCGGCACTAACACCCCCCCCACCCTCACCCTAACACCCCTCTGCCCTAACACCCCTCTGCCCTAACACCCCTCTGCCCTAACACCCCTCTGCCCTAACACCCCTCTGCCCTAACACCCCTCTGCCCTAACACCCCTCTGCCTTAACACCCCCCCGCCCTCACCCTAACGCCCCCACACGCCCTCACCCTAACACCCCTCTGCCCTAACACCCCTCCCACCCCATTACGAGATGAACAAGGGTGTCCGTACTCCCATTGCACTAAATAGGCGTATTCAAATGAGAAATATGATGCTTAATGTGATGTTTAAACCATTTCCATAGATGTGTGTAGATTTGTTTTCTTAAATAATGTTGCTGCTTATTTTAAAAACTATTTATTTTCATTTGTTTACATTGCTCCATGTATAATTAAAGATGAACATAAAAGATCGCCTGCTGTATTTTAGTAATTGCATGTGGATAAACAGCAATTTAATAGAACTTGCAACTAATTCTGCTATCAATTGTTCATTTTAATGCAATGAGTAGCAGTTTCATGCTAAAGCACAGTGTGCTCCCTACGTATTTTTGAAAACAGATTTGCATTTTCAGATACTGAGAAACAAAAGGTAGACTAAAAGAAATGTTAATTTACCTCTAATTGTGGATAAGTAGTCATTCATTAAAGTGTTTTCATGGAGAAATTACTCTTATGCTAATCAATGTTGTATGAAAAAAATTGTCATGATAATTGGATATTTATTCCCAATGGTTCAGAATAAGAAAATCTCATAAGAGATTTACACTCTACAGTACATAGGTTTGGGAGCACGTTCTGGTTCCATGTAATGTTTGTGCATACAAGTGATACTGTGTACAGTATGGATCAGTTTCGTAAAACCAGGTTGTTAGGGGCGTGTTTTATCCGACTTACAAATGGGACCAGACAGAATATTTGCAGCTTTGCATCAGTGTGGTTACAGGATATACTGTAATCGTGGTGAAAGTTGGAATGGAATTAAGGGCATATGCTATATAGTAAGCAAAATATTTGTGTGTGTGTCTATATATATACACTGGCGACACACTTTATTCGAGCTCGGCTAGTCCCACGAATTCGGGTATACCCGGGTGTATTGAGGTTTGTGACTGTTTTCTGCCCGAGTGCATTGAGGTATTTTCGAGGCAGGGATTGAAGCATTTTATTCCCGCTGGCTGCAATACTGCACAGTATATATATATATACTGCATTACAATTCATGAATTTATGCCATCTGGTAGACACGCGAAGCATTGCAGCCTATTAAATCCTAATCATTATCATTTAACAGATCAGCCGCCCATCAGCCAGGCATGAACCCAGGCTGGGAAGGCAAACGCAACGGGGCTTGTCAGAGGTGAGGAGCGGCGCATTCCAGGTATCTGCCAGGTACATACCGGGTATTTGCTCGAATAAAGTGTGTCGGTGCAGTATATATGTAACGGGTATTCCCTGTGAGTTCAGACGTTACCTGTGTGGCTCTCAGGAGACTAAGCCTCCGCTTGGGGAGCCTGGGGTACATACATATAATACGATCTCGTGGTGCAACGCCTCCACCTGGGAGGGATCCCAACGGAGTGGGAGGAGGCCCTCACAGGAAACAATCAATCACATTAAGCAAACAGTTGTAAAACAGAACTGGCTTTACTGCATAGCATGTACTTTTCATAAATCAACAGGTGTCCCTCTCTAGAGGAGACACTGACTACTGCGTCTCGCAGGACGCGCCCAACTACACCGGGTGATCCCACCCCGTGTCCAATAACCCCATACAATATGTCCCGCACCCTTAAAGGGCAAGGATATGTGTGACTGCGCAGCCTCTAGTCCCGTAACAATAATATATGTAGGATCATTGGTGCACTTGTTGATGGTTATCTGCCGAGCACTCCAGTGCCCGGGCCTGCCAAGGAGCTTCACAAAGGATCCGAAGGCTGACGAATCCAGGAACTACCGTCCGGGGCGATCCCACCCGGATGGCTACTGCAGCAGTAGCGGAGGTCTGAGCCCAGACCTCTGGATGGACGCGCAGTGTCCGCTGTGTCCCTAACTGACTCTGTGTAGTAAGGGGTAGGGTCCCTAACCTGGGGCCTGTCCCTACAACACTCAACTACTGGTGACTCAGGGCTATCTGGGGCCTAGGGGGCTGCTGGCCTAGTGCAGGGAGTCACTGACTCCTGCACCCTACCTCCTTCCCCTAGCTGCTCCTGGCGCCGACTGCAACGTGCTCCAAGCCCGCGAAATGTATCTATCCCTGAGCAGGGAGATACTACAGCCCTATTGGCTCCCTGGCGTTACGTGGGGCGCTCCTGAGGCTCATGGGACTTGTAGTCCCTTCCAAGAGCCTGTCCCTGGTAGGCTAGTGTCTCACGCGCGTCTCCCGCGCATGCGCGAGCTGCCTGTATGCCTCCCGTCGTCTGGGTCTTACCGCGCATGCGCGAGGCAATGCGCAATGGCGGCGCCCTGCTTTGGGAACCACCGGGAGCCTCGCAGCGCAGTCGCGTCCCCGGCAACCGCCTGCACACATCCCCAGCAACCGGCCGCAGTGAGTGCTCGGAAGGGGAACCGGGTTACATCCTCCCCCTGGTGGAAACCACAACGTCCTCGCTTGGGACACAACTCAATATAACTATGTACAAAAGATATATAATGAAAATGGCACAACATCGTTATATAATAAAAATGCAACAATCAATGCGATCTTAACTTATCATTTCTAGATCAGATTGCACATTTCAGTGAACATCACAATGACGGACTGCATTCTGCTGCGAGACCACTGCTGAGCCTCATAATGGGGTGCCCCAATTTGATCATAGATTACCCGATTTGGAGGGTACCTGACTCTTTAGCTCCTTCGGAGCTGTTCTTCAGCAACTCCCTCTGGGGAGTAATAATACAGTCCTGAGGCTCAGCCTCTTCCCTTGAGGGGAGAAATGTCTCTGAACAGTCTCTGTTAGGCACAAAGCACGGGCTCTGTGGATCCAAAGGCTGGCCTGTTGGTGCCCCCTTAGTAGGCGTTGGCCTACGGGGCTCTTTACCTGTAGCTCCCCTGGGAGGTGCCCCTTCTGTTGAATAGTCCCTTTGAGAGGGTCCTTCCATAGGGTTTTCAGGAGTTTCAGAGTGGGTGTCGTTATTTACTGTCTCTTGACCCATCTCTGATAAGTCGGACTCACCGTTGAGCGGTGTGGCCAGTATTTCTGCTTCTTCGTCTCCCACTTGGGGAATGGGGAGAAGGTGATTACGATGCCAAACCTTTACCCGGCCGTCAGTGTCTTTGATGCGATAGACCGGGAGGCCGGGCATCTGTGACTCTACTTCATATACACCGTCTCTCCACCGGTCCGCCAGTTTATGTTTTCCGGGGACTCCCAGATTACGAAGCAACACAGCGTCCCCAGGACGTAGCTCCTGATACTTGACTTTATTGTCAGATCATCTCTTATTGCCAGCATTCAGTTTAGCTGTAGACTTCTCAGCTTGTTGGTACGCTTGCTGCAAACTGTCCTTTAGCCTTTGCACATACTTGAAATGGGTAGCATTGTGTATCCCATCCGTTGATACTCGAAGACGCACATCTACTGGGAGTCTTGCCTCCCGCCCAAACATGAGGAAGTATGGGGAGAATCCAGTGGACTCATGGCGAGTACAGTTGTACGCGTGTACCAAAGCTTCTACGTGTCGACTCCATTCTTTTTTCTGCGCACTCTTCAGGGTTCCGAGCATGTCCAACAAGGTCCTGTTGAATCGTTCAGGCAAAGCATCTCCTTCGGGGTGGTACGGAGTCGTCCGGGATTTGGCGATGTTCAGCATTTTGAGTAATTCTCGGATCAGAGTGCTCTCAAAATCTCACCCTTGGTCAGAGTGAAGTCGGTTTGGAAGACCGTAGTGAACGAAGAACTTCTCCCATAGTATTTTTGTGACTGTGATGGCCTTCTGGTCTTTTGTGGGGAAGGCCTGAGCATACCGGGTGTAATGGTCCGTGATGACCAGCACATTACAGATTCCTCGGGTATCGGGTTCAATACACAAAAAGTCCATATACACAAGATCCATTGGACCAGAACTCTTGAGATGGGCATGGGTGCTGCTCTGGTAGGCAAAGTCTTGCGTTGGACGCACCGGGAACAACGGCGGCAGTGCTGTTCCACCGCTTCCCGCATCTTGGACCAGAAGAACCGGTCTCGGACTAACCCAAAAGTCTTTTCTACACCGAGGTGCCCATGTTCATCATGTAGAGACTTCAACACCATATATCTCAAGTTTGGGGTAGAACCAGTTGTCGCCTATCAGGGTGGTTGTGAAATTGGACTACCCTATAGAGCAAGCAATTGTCTATCTCGAACTTGTCCACCTCACGCATTAGCAACGCGATCAGGTCTCGGGGAGCACTCTTCAGTAGAGCTGGATTCTTTCTTTGCACAGCTTGCCGAATGATGCTGATTACTGGATCTCTCATTTGATAGTCCACTAAATCTTTCCATCTTATGACTTTGTCATGGGTTATGTTCATTCCCTTGGGATCGCAGTAAGCGGCAGGAATAGCCTGCGACTGGCATTCTAACGAATCTGCAACTCGTTGTTCGGAGAAGGCCACTTGATCATTGATGACGGCCGCTATGCTACACATTGCTCGCATCCCAGGCCCAGGGATCTCTTCCCATTCATCATCATCGGGAGTAGCACTTAATCCTGGTCGTCGTGACAGAGCATCAGCTCCAATGTTCAAAGGCCCTGGCTTGTACTTCAGAGGGAATCTGTAGTTACATAGGTTTGCCAGCCATCGGTGCCCTGCTGCATCCAACTTGGCGGAAGTATTGATGTACGTGAGGGGATTGTTATCCGTCCTTACCTCAAACGTAACACCATAGAGGTAATCATGAAGTTTCTCTGTGATCGCCCATTTGAGAGCCAGGAACTCTAGCTTGTGTACAGGGTATTTCTGTTCACTGGGTGTCAGACTGCGGCTGATGTAGGCTACAGGCCAAAGACCCTCGGGGTGCTTCTGATGCAGGACAGCGCCCAGTCCATTAAGACTGGCATCCACATGCAGAACATATGGTTGTTCTGGATCAGCATACGCAAGCACTGGTGCTTCAGTCAGGCTTTTCTTCAAGTTCAAGAAGGCCCGTTCACACTCGGGCATCCACTTATCGCCAAACGGTTGACGGGCCGACGTGGCCTTCCTTCCGGTATCTTCAGGGTATATCTTCAGCAGATTGTTCAGGGGTTTAGCTCGACTAGAGTACCCTTCCACGAAGCGACGGTAATACCCACAGAAACCGAGGAATTATCTCAGTTCCGTGACATTCTCGGGACGCGGCCAGTTCACTACCGCTTCTACTTTGGCTGGATCGGTAGCAATTCCTTGAGCAGACACAATGTGTCCCACGTAGGTCACCGACGTGTGACAAAACCGACACTTGTCGAGGGATAACTTCAATCCTTCTTTTCCAAGACGGTCTATCACTTTCAGCATCCTCTCTTCATGCTCTTCCAGGGTCTTCCCGAAGACAATGATGTCGTCCAGGTAGACAAGACACTCCTGAGGGTTCATGTCCCCAATTGTTTTCTCCATCAGTCGCTGGAAGGTAGCGGGAGCTCCACATATACCTTGGGGCATACGCGTAAATTGGTAGATGCCCAGGGGGAGACGAAGGCTGTCTTTTCCTGGTCCTCTTCACTCATAGGTACCTGGTAGTACCCAGATCGCAAGTCGAGCACATTAAACCATTGGCTCCCGTTTAGAGCATTCAGGATTTCTTCAATGCGAGGGAGGTTGTATTGATCGGGTACAGTACGATTATTCAGAGTTCGATAATTGACGCACAATCTTACAGATCCATTCTTCTTCCTTACCACCACTATGGGTGATGCATAAGGACTCAGAGACTCCGTCAATATCCCAGCGGTCTCCATTTCCTTCAGGACGTTCCTTACATCGTCCACATCCCTGGGGGCGATGCGACGAGAGCGTTCACGGAACGGAGTGGCGTCACTCAACCTAATGGTGTGTTGGGCGCTGCGACCCACATCCATCTCGCTGGTGGAAAATACCGTCCTTCTTTCATTCAGTTTGGCCGTCAGTCGATCCTTCCACTCAGTTGGCAGCATCGAGTCTCCGAAGTTGAAGTCCAGAGCGACTAACTGTTCACCCACTGCAGCGGCATTCACCTGGGGCACTGTTTCTAAAGGGCTGACGGGATATATGCTGCCCAGACTTTGTCCTACATCAATGTCCATCGGAAATGGAGAGAGATTTTGAACATACACATAGGTTCGTAGAGGAATTCGGGTCGTCCACTCCCTCACTTCGGGTATCACCCTATACCCTCTCTGGAGTTCTTCCTCAGGGGCACTCTCCAGAGAGAACAGATGATCGGTCTCATCTCGATCCGGATAACGGCGCCAGGCGTTGCACTCCCCCTGGTAAAATGGTCGTCAGTCTGCGTTGACGATTGTAGAGGTCCCCGTGACGCTCTAAGACATATACTCTGTTGCACTCCTCTCTCAGTACAGGGTCAAGGAGTGGATTGGCCATCGGCAATTCATTGGTCTCCTTCAGGTAGGCTCTGATTACGGCTCGCACTATATCCGTATTTGTTCCCAAGATGACCAGGTACTGACACTGTCCTTGAGGCTTCGGGCATACCATTGCCTCCACATGCATGGGATGTTTCTTGCCGGTATTCAATTGAAGTATCTCCAATTGAACTCTCACAATCCCATCGATGGGGTAATCTTCATTGCTCAACCCCCTCACCTTCATATGTTCCGCCGACCGCAGGGGACAGTGCTTAAGGTGTTGGTCGTAGAATTGTCGGTATATTATGGTCACTTGGGACCCGGTGTCCAGTAAAGCAGAGGCATATACTCCTTCTACTACCACACGCACGATGACAGAGAGGCCTACCTGACAGTAACCATCCCCGACCGGAGTTCCATCGTTTGGGCCCAGGTCAGTAGGAGCTTCGGGAGGCGCATGGGTGGCCTCGGTTGTCTTGGCTTCTGTGGTCTGTATTCGACAGATCATAGACCTAACCGAGCTTCCTTTACTGGGCGTTTTCTTTTCTTGGGTGACTCCATCAGGGCACTCTCTGGAGAAATGGCCTTTCTGTCCACAGCCATAGCAGACAATATCTTTAGGATCCAGTCGTCTTGGGTAAGTGGGGGAGGACCTCCCCGAAGTCCGGCCTTTCTTTGAGGGCAACTTGGGTGGCTCCTCTTCCTCTTTGACAGGTTTCTTGATCCGGTGAGTGGAGACACCCGGGATGTCACTCACAGGGGGATCTTTGACCTTGGTGCCTGTATGCAGCTTGGTATAGGCTTCATTCCCTTTCACGATCCCCAAAATGTCCATAGAAGGTAGGGGGAGGCCCCTCCATTAGTGAGCACCTGATCATGATCACTATGTGATGAGTGGGAATGGCCCCTCGGAGGAACTGCTTGCGCCGGTATTCGTCCATCTCCAAGGCTAGGATGAGGCCGCAAGTTCGCAATTTGCACAGGACCAGCTGGATTCGTTGAAGGAAGTCTGACAGGTCTTTCTTCTCCTTCTGTCGGAGACCGTAATATTTGAACCACAGCTCACTCTCCTCTTCATCTTTGCCATAGATCTGGACTAACAAGTCTACCATCTGATGAGTAGAGAGATCAGGGTCTTGGTCGCGCTGTGCACTGACCATGGTGGCTGCTGGGGGTCGGAGGCTTTCCAGGATTCTCTGACGTCTGACCGTTTCAGAGCAGGGCCATTCATCGATCACCTTCCAAGATTCGATGCTTTCTTCGCCTGCGGGGACAGGAACCATTCCTGAAAACGCCTTCAACTTCCTGTAATTTTGGGCTTGGGCGGACGTAGTTATCGCTTCCACAAGCTGCGGGAATGTCACTCCTAGCATGGAACTGCCACTGTCCGAGGAACTTGCGATCCCCGCTCCCTGACTGTTATGGGTTGGGGTGAAGCTGTTCACTAACCGGTTAGGGACCGGTGATGTTGGCGGGCTACCGGCCCAGCTGGTGGCCCCTTGCCTAGCATCAGAAGAGAAAGTCACTCGGGGTAGAGATAAGTCTGATCTGATGGGTGTACTGGCGGCCATATCTTTATCTTCCCAACCCTCATGTCTGGTAAGGGAAGTTACGTGACTGAAAACGGTTCCAGGGTAAATTAGAGGGCACCCTTGCGGTAAAGTCTCTGGTAGATACACTACTCGTGGGCCTCTATCAGGGGGTATAGCTTGTTCGGTGGCCAGCAATAGGGTGTTCTCTTGCCGGTCAATGTTGTAGTGCTTGCTGATGAGGCGGGCGCTCGCCAGACCAGGTGATGTCTTTACTGCGCTGCAAACAGTAAACATGGATACATCGGCAGGTACCCCGTCTACGGCGATTACGTGTTGCAGGAGCTCTCCTAGCTTTTCGGCCCAGTCGGCCACTTGTTTGGGCGTGAGCGCAGACATGCTGACTGACAGGATAATACGTTAACTACTGAGTAGGGCACCCCAGGATTTATCTCAGCAGCGCCTCCAAATGTAACGGGTATTCCCTGTGAATACAGACGCTACTACCTGCTGTGTAACCTGTGTGGCTCTCAGGAGCCTAAGCCTACGCTTGGCGAGCCTGGGGTACATACATATAATACGATCTCGTGGTGCAACGCCTCCACCTGGGCGGTATCCCAACAGAGTGGGAGGAGGCCCTCACAGGAAACAATCAATCACATTAAGCAAACAGTTGTAAAACAGAACTGACTTTACTGCATAGCATGTACTTTTAATAAATCAACAGGTGTCCCTCTCTAGAGGAGACACTGACTACTGCGTCTCGCAGGATGCTCCCACCTACACCGGGTGATCCCACCCCGTGTCCAATAACCCCACACAATATGTCCCGCAACCTTAAAGGGCGAGGATATGTGTGATTGCGCAGCCACTAGTCCCATAACAATAATATATGTAGGATCGTTGGTGCACTTGTTGATGGTTACCTGCCGAGCACTACAGTGCACGGGCCTGCCAAGGAGCTTCACAAAGTATCCGAAGGCTGACAAATCCAGGAACTACCATCCGGGGCAATCCCACCCGGATGGCTACTGCAGCGGTAGCGGAGGTCTGAGCCCAAATCTCTGGATGGACGTGCAGTGTCCGCTGTGTCCCTACAACACTCAACTACTGGTGACTCAGGGCTATCTGGGGCCTAGGGGGCTGCTGGCCTAGTGCAGGGAGTCACTGACTCCTGCACCCTACCTCCTTCCCCTAGCTGCTCCTGGCGCCGACTGCAGCGTGCTCCAAGCCCGCGAAATGTATCTATCCCTGAGCAGGGAGATACTACAGCCTTATTGGCTCCCTGGCGTCACGTGGGGCGCTCCTGAGGCTCATGGGACTTGTAGTCCCTTCCAAGAGCCTGTCCCTGGTAGGCTAGTGTCTCGCACGCGTCTCCTGCGCATGCGCGAGCTGCCTGTATGCCTCCTGTCGTCTGGGTCTTACCACGCATGCGCGAGGCAATGCGCAATGGCGGCACCCTGCTTCGGGAACCGCCGGAAGCCTCGCAACGCGGTCGCGTCCCCGGCAACCGCCCGCACGCATCCCCAGCAACCGGCTGCAGTGAGTGCTCGGAGGGGGGGGTCCGCAACGGAAGGGGAACCGGGTTACATATATATATATATATATATATATATATATATATATATATATATATATATAAAATCAAAAAATAAATAGATGATACCGTTCAGTGCTCGGCTAACACGGTACTGATACCTCTACATATATATATGTATATATATATATATATATATATATATATATATATATATATATATATATATATTGCACCATTTTAAACCCTTGGAAATACATTTTTTAAATGGTCTATAAATTGATTGTTAAAATACAGTAACTCTATTTGTCCTCAACAATTAGGTCAAATATTTAGAAGTGAAGGATTGCTAATAGTCATTTGTGCTACAAATGTCAGCTGCTTACAACACTTTTATGAATTGTGATTTTATGATAAACAGAGTAATAAACTTGGAAGGCTATTACTGAGCTTTGCTAGCAATATCAGCCTAATTGTTGGCCAACACTAGCAATACAGTGTCTGGCAGAATGAATATTTCTGGAGTCTGTCTTTGTATTGATTGGAAATGGAAATACTGCAAACAATGTTTCTGTTTATCAGAAAGTGGGAAAATAAGTGGACCTGTTCCTTTTAATAAAAATATGATTTTACATCTAACTTTCCTATAAAATCCTCCCAGTTATGGTGATGTTTGGGTCTGTCATTTGTGCTTCATATGAGTTTTAATCAAAGTATACTACATTTCATCAGAGCAAAGTGAAAAAACATATGATTTCAAATCAAAACTGCTAGTGATCTCTAACTCTTGTCAGTTATTAATCATGATATATGTTTTTTTTGCTCGTACTGTAGCATCACTATGTAAAAAAAAAATTCCTTTGCACAAATCCACTAAGCAAGATACATTCTATAAAATGAACACTGTGAAAACCAAAACTGGAATGGGCAATATTTTCGCTTCCGTAAATGCCAAATTTACTAAGCTACTTATATGCATAAATTACTCCAGTAATTCTGCTAATTGCAATATGGTTGATGGGAGTTACAGTATTTCTTCTCGGCGTAAATGTGCGCTAATAGTATACTAGCTAACGTATACATGCAAAAAACATTAGTCTTTGGTATCCTTCTTAAGGATAAAGTGATATTATCCTTTGAGGGAGTGTTCTGGGACCGGTCACGTGACCTCTAGGGGTAGCGATCATGTGGTCGCGACTAGGTTCCAGTGACAAGAATGGAAGTAGTGCGCCCTCCATGTTCGGATTCATCGGAGCGGTGACCGCGATCTCCCTCAGGGGAACAAGCTAAATTCATATGATGTTCAGAGTGTGAGGATCTGCCTTAGGCCCCGCACCCGCGACAGGTCCCGTCCTGTTTGTGGTGAGCACCCGTTACAGTATGCTCAGCCCCACAAACATGGATGGGCTGAGGTGGGCCAAGTCTTGAGCACGCACGCCAACATGTTTGACAGACTGGAAAAATATCTGGAGCAAAAAAAACAACGTATGGAGATACTCCAACAGATAGTTCAATCCATTACTGATCAGACACAACGTCCTTCTTTCCACTCTGTGCCCCCTGCGGCACCAGTCTCTGCACCCATTCCTTTGGCCACAGTTGCCGAACCACGACTGCCTACACCCAACCACTATAGCAGTGACCCACATGGCTGTCGCGGTTTTCTTAACCAGTGCTTCATCCAATTTGAACTGATGCCGTCTCGTTTCATGTCTCAGTGATCTAAGGTGTCATATATAATTTCTTTGTTGGTTGGTGACGCTTTGGCTTGGGCCTCACCCATCTGGGAACAGACTCCGGATCTCACCAACGACATCGCACACTTCACCAAGGAGTTCCACAGAGTATTTGACACACCCGGATGCAAGGTAACTGCTGCCTCTTCACTCTTACATATCTCCCAAGGTAGCCGTCTCGTGGCCCGGTCCGCTCTCGAGTTTCGGACCATATCTGTAGAGACCGGTTGGAATGATGAGGCGTTGACAGCAGCCTTCTGGCAAGGCCTGTCCGAGAATCTGAAGGACGAACTCCCTGTACAGGAATGTCCCACAGGCCTCGTCGCCATATGCATCCGGGAGGACCAGCGGTTACAGGAAAGAAGAGCTGAAAGAACCCGGCACAAGCAAGGTATACAGCCTCTTCACAGTCTTTTCACAGGGGCTGTTAACCCTTCTCTGCAGGACCTGGAAGAACCCATGCAACTCGGGAGGCAATAAACTATCAGCCAACGAAAAACAACGCATACGCAATGCCGATGGACCTGATGTCCAATGTTGTCTATATTGCGGTAACATTGGACATCAGGTACTTGCTTGCCCTCATAAGTCGGGAAACGCCAAGTCCCAGTGAGAGCCGGTAGAATCACACTGGGAACATTATCTTCTTCTCCCTCAAAAAAATGCCAACCAGAATTTTTATCCCCATCACGCTAATCGGTGATACCTTCCACGCCACCACAGGAGCCTTTCTGGACTCCAGGTTAGGGGGTAATTTCATTGACCAGGGATTCACTGAAAGAAATAAAATTCCCTTGGAACACAAGAAGTACCCAGTAGGTCTGGAGGCTATTGACGGTCGACCCTTACAACCTGCCTTTATTTCACTGCAAATCATTCCCTTTCAGTTGCAGACAGGAAAGGTTCACATCGAGAGCATCCAATTAGACATCATCCACACCCCTATGGTCAATGTCATTCTTGTACTTCCATGGCTGCAAGTGTATAACCCTTGGATAGACTGGACAGAATCAGAGCCTCTACAATGGAGCTCTCATTGCTTAAAGAACTGCTCTGTTTCTTCCAAGAAACTATGCGAGGTTTCAATACCGGAACAAGTAAACATACAGTTACCAGAAATCTACTCCACCTTTCAGGATGTATTTAACAACACAGAGTGGACGGTTGATTAAACTGTGGCAGCTGTGTGCAACCTGCTCATTGGCTACCTGCCCTTTATGTGCTCGGCCAGCCCTCTGGCAAATTGGCTGAGCATAGATCTTTGTTGCATAACATAGTGCTTACCCCAAGCATCCTGCTGCCTTGTCTTGTTGCCTTGTGAGTTCTGCTCCTGTCTTGTTCTCTGTGGTTTGACCTCGGCTTGTACTGTACCTGGACCCCGACTTCTCCAATCCTTCACCTCGGCTTGCATATGGACCTCTACCATCTCTACCCCTGGACCCCGGCTACCCACTACGACCATCCGACTTCTCCAACCCTAGACTACGGCGAGTATCATAACCATTCTCACTTCTCCAACCCTGACCCGTCTATACGACTCTGCACTCCGGACACGGTCTCGGTGTACCCTAACATCCCCACCCCGGCCTCGCGGTCGCACCCTGTTTGTGGTGGGCACCCGTTACACAGAGAACTTCTTATATATTTATTATTAATAATAATATTTTGATACAATTTGAGTGTTCTTTTTAGTTGTTTGTGGTTTTCTGTGTAATGTGTCAATATAGTGCTTTTAAAGGATACTGAATAAAGTTTGGTATTTTTCTCACTTTGGAATCATTGTTTTTAAGGAGTAGAATAAGTGGGAAGAAAGGGGTTTCTACAACTGAACCCCATCTTTCTTTGATAAAGGGCCTATCGCACGAAACGCATCAGGTCTTTTGGTCCTATTTCACTCTGCTTATGCCACAACATCAATAATTTTTTTAGTATTCTTTCACATTAACCCGTTATTCCAGTGCACTGCGGATTTTCCACTTCTGTGGATATTTTTCTCAAGACTACCACGATCGCCTCAGCAGGACGCACGCCTCTGGAGTTCTGCACCACCAAGTCATGATTACCTTTCTCGTTTTGATTGGTCTGCCTACTGGATTCACCATAAGAATTGAAGTGACTGACGGTCATACAGATCCTCTCCTCCAGGGCTGCTTTGTTTGACATGAGGGGAGGAGAACCGCTTCCACCTGTCTTCACCGGCCGGGTTTCTTGCGGTTTCCCCACACCTCCCCCAGGACTCCAGACCCATACATACTATAGGAGGTACTCATTCACTATATTATGGAATCTCCGGCCACTGGTGTGTGCAGATAATAATAGTCTGTAGAAGATTATTCAGCACAGATTGTTTTTTACATTGGAAGTAACACTAACAATGCTCTTCAGAGGCTCTGTAGCACCGTATTGGACATTTTTGTTCTTGTTTTGCCCATTAATTTCAGCTCAGGGACCCCCTGCTTCCTGAGATACTTACCTCCGTAGAGGGTGGCAGTAGCAGCTCTGCAGGTTTAAAGCCCCGGGTCACATGAGCCAATTGGAAGCCACGAAGGATGACGTCACAGCTTCCTATTAGCCCCTCGTGACACGTTACATTTAAGCCGCCATTTCGATAGCCCCACACAGCCTAGCCAATGCTGCTACCTGCACCCCTTATGGAGGTAAGTATCTCAGGAAGCAGGGCGTCCCCGGAGCTGAAATTAACACAGTTCCGCTCCGATGACCTCCTGCTTCCATCCCATAACCCTAAAAATAAAATAAAAAGAAAAGCAGGATTGTTGATTTAAGGACTAATTAATCATTTTTATTTTTTATTATAACTTAAAACATATTTCTCCAAGACCAATACCTTTACTGGAACTGTGCAAACGTATCAATCACGCTAAACTTAGATATGACTTAAATACTGTATTATTATTTCCTAATATCAACCATAGTGCTGCTTGGTGACTCTGGAATTACAATAATTTAGGCCCTGATTGACACATTTGCACCCAATTTTACCTACCAGGAGTAAGCATTAATGCCAACCTTTTTAATAGAAGTAAAACATGATTAATGCCGTGTTAATCTTTTTAGTGAATGTGGGCCGTTGTGCCCTTGCTGGCTTAATTCAAACATAATCTGAGTTTCCTAGCACTTGATAACTAAAAGAGAACTTAATTTAGTCCTTTCACAGAGAAATGCATTGGTCCTACAGATGCAGCGGCCGTTATTTTAAGAAATCACGGCGCCGTTTTCGTGTGCGCTGCTTTACTCCACGCGGCATGATCGCGGCCAATCGCCCCAGGCACACGTGTTTATTGCGGTTGCTTTGTTTGAATTTCATGGATTGTGTGCAATTAAATGCAATGAAATGAATGAATTGTAATGTGTTACAGTACTGTGCTACTGTGCCAATTTCAGGTGTTTAAAAAACAGAACAGTAAAATACCATTTTCTTCACTCGCCTGCACTCGTGTCTTAAGGCGGTACTGTTGGAAGTAATCCCGCACCATGGCATGGGTATTCCGAGGTATACACAACGTGATTTGTTAAAATAATGGCTGCTGCACCTGTAAATGATTTTTATAGCTAAGTATGGTTTATTTGTTATCTAGAAAAATCTATATGGTATGTATGCAGAACAGGCTAAACATGAATGATCCAGATTATTTGCTAGAAGGAAGGAATTTGTCCGCAACCTCCAGTGTTTAACTTTTTGGGTGGTTTCCCTTCCTTTGTGTCATCATAAAGATGAATATGTTACCTAGTGCAGACAGTACTTAAAGCATTGAGCCTGATGGACAAAACATTTATTTTATATCACTAGATTGCACTAAATTACAAATTCAATACTGTAATACGTGTCCTAAACAATATTGAAAAAGTTCACTTTGTAAACATTATTACTGTGGATAAATATAGATGCTGTCAGTAGCCTGCAGCATTAACTATAGCAAACGCATATTCCATGACAATATGGCAATAATTTAGCCACGAGTAAAGAAAACCGTAAGACTGAAATAGCAAAACAATGCAGAATTATGAGTAACACTATTTTAAAATGGTCTCTCTGTTAATGAGTATACAATATTGTTCAGCAGTACTGTATTTTAACCGACTTCTGGCATACATTTTTCGTTTGTGCCTTGATGTTTTTGTAAATCTTGACATGCATCAATTCAACAGTAACTGAGTCAAACTGATATTATTTTATTTGCAGACAAATATATTATCACCAGGTGACAGTTTTAATTTAATATGCCCCGAAAATGCCTAGAAAGTGACTTAGAGATAGGATATGCACCGACGAGTGTGCTGACATATTTTAATACTTTAATATTTTAATGCATAAGGGGCCATTCCTGACAGCACAGGTTGGATTGAATATCTCTGGCCTCCGGGTTTGTGGTCTCAGGTGCTCAGAAGAGAGATTTCTCCCTGGAAAGTAGTGAATATTATATTACATTTGTAGGTCACAGAAACTGACATGGTTGGGGGAAAAAAAGACTATAAAGCTTTGTTTTTCCCAGAGCTTGTAGTATCCTGTAACCTTAACAACCTGTGTTACCAGTTAAGTAAATGGGGAGCCATGTTTTGATGTTCTACTTCAGATAAAAGTTTAATTAAATCAAAGCAAGCACTAGCCTTGTGATCTTACTAAGAGCTGCCTTCCTTAGAAAATCTCATTATAGGTATTTAGGTAAGCTCTTAGTTTCCAGCATTTCTCACCAGTGCAACATTGAATAGTCATGAATGTTTGGTCTATGTTGGTAAATTGGATGAGCCGCGCGATGTGAAGAATGTGGCGATCTTTGGGAAAGAAATAAGTAAACTAATATCTTATACAAGTAAAACGTATTTGCTCTTGCTAATGGCATCGATTGCAGCATTGGCCAGTTAGCTGGATCAATCTGTGTAGGAGTAAGGCTTGTGTAATAGCACTTGTGGAACAAACTTATTTGTAAAGAAAAGAATAGCAAAGGTGAAAGTGGTCACATTTCTAATTTAACAGTCTGATTTGTATATGCCACAAACTCTGATTACTTTTTACTCTTTAAGTGGAGTTAATCAAAGTAAAATTGTAATTAATTAAAGTCTGGAATTTAATCACAGTGGCCAATTGGCTATTAACAATGTTTGTTATAATCTGAGTGCACCACATATATTATAATCATACTCTATAGACATATGTGTAATCAGTTATATTTATTTAAAAAATAATAATAAATGTATGCATTTCAATACATCTTTTTCTGCTGAATTAACTGACCCTTCTATTTATTTAATCTGTATTTAATTGCATACATTTATTTTAGTTTTGTCATATTGGTCTTTAAATCTGTAATACCTGCAAAATATTTTATATTATGAGCTAAATTAAGTCTTCTAAAACAGTAATCAGCATCAGTTTATCTTTTTAAAAATACTTGTAAAATAGGTCTTTTTTTTAAAAAGCCTGTAGAAAAATACACTCCTTTTTCCTTACAGATTTTGCCATTTTGTGCTAATTATGACATTTCATGCTATAATTACAGTCCAAGGATTATATTGTAACGTGTAAAGACCAAAACCGTTTAAATTAAAGTTTTTTTTTCAAACCCATTTCCAGTCAAATGAAGCATTGTAGCTAACTTTCCCTCAGCAGCACTTGAATTCGTCACGGGTGGGATATATTCACTCCTTGTGTTCCCTCTTGTCTGATGAAATCCACATCAGATCTAGCAAAATAGAGAAATACCAAAAAATAGTGTAGATTGTCTGCAAAAATTTATATATCGCTTTAAAACATATAAAATATGCACTCACAATTGGCACATGTAAAATGTGCATATAGATACAAGGATCTCTGGTTCTTGGCGTTAGAGTTCACCACGGTGTTCTCTGCAGTCTCCACAGCCTCTACATTCTCTTCCTGTGACTGCTCTACCGGGAGCTGTGCCTGATGGTCGCTTACGCTACTCTGTCCATGGCTCCTGCAACTCAACGCGTTTCGCCTCAGCTTCGTTAGAAGTAATCATTTCTATCCTAATACTGCTTCTATTTAAGCAGTTGATTACAATGTGTGTCGCTATTTTATTTGTCCAGTGTGAATCTTCAAATAGAAAAGAACAAAGCAGGACATAGCCCAAAATCAATGCATCAGAAATACCTTTGTGCGGTGTTCAAAATTAATATACATGCAGTTATTTATTAATTACACTAGAAAGTCCACATTTGGTTCAAGTAATTTAATGATCCCAAAGATTATTAACATAATAGGAGCACCCTCATATATCGTTTTTATTTTAAATTAAGTAGCTGTCTTATCTTATCCCATAACTTTATTTTGTTCCAAGTTGTATGAATCCTATATAATTGTCATTCCTTATAGCTTCTTCATTACAAATTGGCACTGGTTATCACAACTTTGAAACTTCTGTTACAGTCAATCCCGTAACAGCCGTCTCTTAACGGTGTTTAGTTGAAGCAGTAAATATTGTGACCATTTAAATTCATATATTTTAGTGCAGCTTCATTATTTGTGATGAGTGATTGCTACAAATTATCACGTGTATGCAGAGAGAGGGAACTGAAATATAACTCTATTAGATTTATTGTGTCTCTACCTCTCACCAACCTCTTACCGGTTGGCCACCTTCACCTTACCCCACCCACTATGTCCAATGCAACATCCTTATCTTTTTACCAATTCAATTCTTTGAAGTGACGTCCGTATACCCTGTACGACAAGCATTAGTCACATGTGACTTCCTTGTAACATTCTTTGCCCATATGCACTCTGGTTATGTTCTTCTGTTTCTTCCAACATAATTAAGATACATACCTCTCTCACTCGACAACTAAAACTATTATGATTTTTTCACATTGTATTCTGTGTTACCTCTTATTAATGGAAATTTCTCCTTTCCGACAACTCTATGTGATTTTTAGTGACTCCAAATATGTGCTATTTGTAGTTTGGACACTGTTATTGAAACATAACTTGACTGCTCATTTTCAATTTTATGACCAAGTTATAATGTCATAGTTCTATGTTTTGTTATTGTCTACAACTTTCTATCTACAAACTGAAGTCCCTGGACTGTAATTCGATGCAAAAGAAAAACAGGAATTACTGTATCATGAAAGCAAATAAAAATACCTGCTTTTCACCATTATCTCTTAGCATGCAGTGCTTCCATTTCAGCCAGGGATTCTGGGAAATGGCATGCAAATGAGCAAGGCTTGATCACCAAAAGTGTTTTTAAATACGTGTGACGTTTAGTATAACAAAGCGAAATAGACATTTGCTTCATTATGTATTACGATGAGACTTTTACCCTTAAAGCAGCAAAATGTGAAATCTTATTTATGTTTTATTTTTTAAATAAATCAGTTCTGTAGTATTACTTAATAGTGACTATTTTTTTTTGTTTTTATGCAATTCTTAATGCCATTTTTAATGAGTATTACAGTATCCTTTGATTTATATAGTAGGTTTTAACCCACCTCCACAGCAATGCAAGATTCAAAATGCAAGATCTTTGCAACACATTCCTGTTTGGGATCATTTGTTGCCACTGTTCCCAGCAGTTTGTGCTGTACACTGTAACTATAGATAATGTTACCTAAATATTATCAGGATACATTGTAGCTGTTGAGTTGCACTGACTGAAGGAGCCATTATGTTAGGCACACAATCAGGATTTTGACAGATGCTTTACATATAGAAATAAAAACAAATTAAAAGTTGTATTGCTGCTTTAAGTATTTTGGTAGTTGGCCAGGGTACATATGTGTACTTTACAAACTGAGTTATACTCCGTCACCCTGTCAAAAGTGGCTAACAATCAGTTCACACCTTTTTATTTTCTCTTACATCATTTGATATTCAGCAAGTATAATATGCAATACACATTGGAACACAAGAGACACAAGATAATAACATGCATGCCACTACACCAGCGGTGGGCAGCTCCATCCTCAAGGCTCCCAGGTCAGGTGTCCAGGATATCCCTGCTTCAGCACAGGTGGCCCAATCAGTGGCTCAGTAAAAAACTGCACCACCTGGTGGCCCTTGAGGACTGGAGTTACCCACTCGTGATTTAGATGCTCCGTATTTTAGCAATGCTACGTGCTCAGCTAATCTTAGGTATGTGGACAGGTAGGTACAGATGCAGCCACCAGTTGTCTGATCACTTGCCTGGGTAAAAACGAAGGCATCTGACAGTAAATGCCTCAACATTTCAGTGAGATTCTGCTGCCAGACTAATGGCCCATCAGATTAACACAGTAGGGGTCCCTGCAGTCCCATTCAGTTTGAATGGGACTGCAGGGGGCCCCTGCTGTGTTAATCTGCAGAAATCTCACAGAAATGGTGCAGTTTATTGGGAGATTGCCCTAGATTTTCCAAGGCAAGTGATCGTATACCGGTGGCTGCATCTGCAGGTAGCCCTGTCAAATTCACTGACATCTGCAGACTTGTAACCCCTGCACTGCATTTACCATTCAGTTCTGTCGTGTCCGTCACCACTTTCCTTTTCTACTTAGTGTACAAATAGGAGCTGCACAGAAAGAAAAAAGAAAGGAAACCATGTTTATTTAGCAGCAAAAAAGCAATTAAACAAGTATCACTTGTGCACATTTTGATTTTCCATTTGTTTAGTGTGTGTTTTTTTGTTGCTATCCTCGCCACACTCCATATGTTACCCACTTCTCTGCAACATTTAGAAAAAGGTATAGAGTTTATTTTGAAAATGCCTTGGGCAAAGAGCTGCACATTAATGCGAACTTGGTGGTGAACAATCAGCACTTTATTTCCAGGATGCAATTGAATTATACGCTGTAATCCGTGAAGGGAAGATCACTTTTTCTAGTGTTTCACGGCAATTTTACCTGCTCATAACAGAGACTCGGTTGACACGCTGTAAACATGAATATTTGGCAACTGAACTGCTGAGCAGGAGGAAAAGATTTCCAGTCATGTTTTGCCCCTAGAAAAGGCCTTAAAAAAAGTAGTCTCTCATTTAAAGAAACTTTAACACAACATAATAGATACTATTTATTTACAGCGCCTGTATTACAAGAGCAATTAATAGGATATAATGTCAACAAGGAGGCTGCAAATATATAACCAGCATTTCATTTTCTTCAGTCCTGTAAGCAACTCCATTTTTTGACTCTGATAGATCTGAAATGGCATAAACTTTAAGAGATTAGCGTCAAATTTAAGAAACGTAAAAAGCAACGTCACTATATTTGACACTGGTGTATGCCAGGGTACAGATATTGGTAGTTTTACAGGGTCCCAGCCCATCCAGTAAGTCTAACTTTGCTGCCTTTGAGGCCACAGCAATTCTGAACGTGAAATTGTTGTTACTGTTCTATCATCAACAATGAACGACAGCAGGAGTGGCCAACTCCAGTCCTCAAGGGCTACCAGCAGGTCAGGTGGATGTATCTGCTTCAGCACAGGTGGTGCAGTCTTCGACTGAGCCACTGATTGAGCCACCTGTGCTGAAGCAGGGATATCCGGAAAACCTGACCTGTTGGTGGCCCTTGAGGACTGGAGTTGGCTATCCCTGCCCAGTGTTGTAAACTCTCACAGGCAGGGTCCTGCGTGCCTTTGGTATCAGTTTGCATCGATTTGTTCTCATTTACATGTCATTCTAGTTAATGGCTGTAACTAACACCCCCTACTGTACTTTGCCACGGAATATGTTGGCACATTATAAATAAGCAATAATAATTTGTTTCAACTCAGCACTTAGAGCAGCAATCCCCCTTCCCAGAAACCTATATGAGTTTAAGACATCTAGTGTGTAATTGTGTGTAATAGTGTGTGTGTGTGTGTGTGTGTGTGCGTGCGTGTAATCATAAGTGCTTGTGTAATCTGGATTTTCTTCATCTCTAGCTTCTAAGGTTACCGTGGTAACTTTTCGACTGCACTGGACTCCGGGGAGAGCTCCATTTTAACCTCCGATCACCTAATTTTTCAAATACATATTTTTCCTGAATGGAGCATCACATTTAAATAACAAACAGTGTTTGAAAGAGTAAAACAAGTGATCTCAACGTAAGTAAAAAAAGAAAATGCAAATATTGCCAATCAGCACGGTCTTTTGCTTTATGCTTTTTGCTGGTAAAAGGAATATAAAATAGTTAATTTCCCTGCAACTAAAATACAGTATTTTGTCAGGGAAACATAAAAACATAGCACACAATAACACTTTGCTTTTTTCTTCTGACTTATTATATTACTATTTACCGGGGAAAATAATTGTGAAACTTCCATGCATACAAATGGACTTTTAACCGTTTCAGTGCCCTTTTGATGTACCTGGTATGCCAGGGGCCCATACGACAGACCAGTTATCTGTTGGGCAAATGCTCCTTTTCTAGGGGGGGATCGGGTCACCTTGACCTCCGCTTCCTGTATTCAGGGACCAGCCGCATCACTTGAATTATCCCACGGCATAGAAGTATTGGAAGTGCGCTAAAGCACTAAAAAGAGCTTAAAGCAAAAATCTCTCCAAGAAATCCTCCCCCCCCCCCCCCCCCCCGACCGTCCTATTCTTTTGGTCCAACAGAATGAGACTGGTATTGTTTCCCCCCCGAACAGCTGTCCAACTTGGAGAAGCCAGAATGAGCTGTAAGTAACGTGGGATATAGATACATTCGTAGCAGTTCCCAGTTTCCAAGTTACTCACACTTCAGATAAGGTAATAAAATAGCAGCAAAGAGTGCTACTTTATAGCGTTATGTGAATGTCTCAATTTGCTGCAAGAATGTTCTTTTTAATATTGTACAAATTTGCCTTATGTTCGTATACTGTTTGGATCATTGTAATGCAAAACATGTCATTTTTTCCCCTATATGAATAATGTGAAACCAACACAATCTGCTAGGTGAGATATTGCCATTTTTGTGGAATCTTGGTACTTTCTTTACTTGCCAGCAAGAAATGTCTGATTGTCTGCAAATGTTTCACATATCTCTACTGCTTTCTATGCATTTAAGCTTTTGTCTGTCGTAGTTGATAAGAGTAACTAAATACAAAAATCCCCAGTGTTCGAAGGTTTGTTATCCCTCTAACCTGGTTTCAAACTCACTCATCCCACTGTTAAATGGCAGGTCTTGTCATGCACCTGTGAATGACCAGTGTGTGGAGACAGTTCTCCCTCTATTAGAGAGGTTAGGAGAGCTTTTGCAGGTGCAGTAGTGTTAGGACTTGCAAAAGATGGGATACCTTGGCGTGGTTTTCAATCTTAAAATGCTTTAGCCAAAGAATGTAACTGAATTACCCTCACTTATGAAAAGAAAAACCGACTAGTATTTAACTATATAATTGATCAAGTTAGATGTAGCACTGGGGCTTTTTGTCTTTTGTTCTATACAGGAGGTGTATACATGAGGTCACAATCCTATTAACACTCCTTTTTCAGTCCTGAGGATTGCTGGGTACCGGGTATATGGGCCAATTTGCAGGCCGTGTACCCGGCTGGCGGCGGAGGGTGAGGAAGATCGCTGCGGAAGGTGAGGAGGACTGCGGTAAGTACGGTGGAGCAGCAGCAGCAGACGTCCTGGTGGCAGTGACAGCAGCAGAAGTCCTTGTTCAGCCGGCGCACGCAGCAGAACACAGCACACAGCTGATGCTGGTGGGAGCTGGGGAACCATGTGACAGGAGCATTCCTATTGGACAGCCGGGGAGGAGCTGGCTGTCAAATAGGAACGCTCCTGCTCCGGTCACGTGCGCTGTGTTCCTCTGCTCCCACCGGCTGAACAAGGACTTCTGCTGCTGTCACCGCCACCAGGACGTCTGCTGCTGCTCCAACAATGACAACGCAGTCCTCCTCAACCTCTGCAACGGTCTTCCTCACCCTCTGTCGATGGCTGCAGGTAAGTGTTCAAGTCTTTCTCAGCTGCTCTGAAATTACCCGGGGCTGGTTACGACCCGGTGCCGGTCCCATTTTCCTGCTGCTGGGTCCGGGTAATTTCCAGGTAGTTGAAAAAGCGCCGGTACTGGGTAATTTCCGGGTACTGGGTACATCACTACTCTTTTTGACACAACTATATATGGTGTGGTGGGTTTGGGTTCCGAGTTTGCAGCAATTCTGTGTGCGGTTGATAAGAATAAATTAGTAGGTGACTAAGATTACATTAAACGTTCGTGACGAAAACGGTCTCTTTTGTTGATACGCAAGGGATCTGACATGATGATAAAACTGTTGCGTTTTCTCTATATTTGAAAATATGTCACAATATTTATTATATTAAGTCTGGTGAATGGACTAAAATAGTTATTTGAAAGCCTTCTATTAAGGTTTATTGGATATTTTCATGTCATAGTACAAGTGAAAATATTCTTGATATAACAGCAAGTATTTAGAAAAAATGTCTTGCAGTACATTTCTAAGCCAAATCTATTATATTTAGCTTGCTCTTTTTATGGTCAAGGTTAAGCCTATTACTGACAAATGTGTGTAGTTGCTAACTCCTAACCTTCAATTCTATTTACTGAAATGAGTCTTATATATTGATCGTAATTGCACAGGATTCACAGAAGAGAACTAATTAAATGTGAAGGATCCTTTAGTACTGAGTACAGTGGCTATCAGTGACATGCAAACATTTTTTTTTTACGTTTGCAAACGTGGAGCAGTTGGACTTATTTTGTGAGCTTTTTTCACACAAAAAAATTCAAGATTCGCCATAAAATTTTCAAAGTTACATGATTAGTGTGCTGATGACATTCTGGCCTTGGTTTTTTTATTTGCAACCTTTGAAAAAAGAAAAAAAAATGGACAAGAATTGAGAGATGTCAATATTTTCTACGAATTTTGGAAAAGCTCCTGTGCTTTTCTTCCTTTACGCCCCTTTTTTTATATATATATTTTTTCTTTTTTTACTAAGTACGACCCTCCTCGTCCTCTCTGGATAAGTATGATTTTATATATTATTTATTTTACTGTACACTCTTGTAAGTGATTGTCAGTTTGTGTGGTTTTGCACTGGCTTTTGTTGTATACTATTATCTGATTTATCAGTAAATCCTCTCTTATTCTTTGTATTCTTGACAATATATATATATATATATATATATATATATATATATATATATATATATCAGGCTTTCCCGCACCCTCTGGGAGATTACACTATTACACGGTGTCATGTGCTGGTTACCTGTTGGTTCACCGAAGCTCTGAAGTTCCGTCGTTGTTAGTGGGGAAGACAGGACAGGCTTTTGGGGTAATGGTTGTTCATTTCTCACTGGTGCAGCGCCTCCAATCTCTTGCAGGCTCCAGGTGTGCTGAAGACAATCCCTGCAGGAGAACTCTGTTCTTCTACCCCCCCTGACTGATTGCATTTTCAGGCAGGAGTATATAAAAGAACTGGAACTTTATTCTTCCAAACACAGCAAGCAAAGAATACAGCCTTTAACTGATTCAACTATGTTCCTTCCTTCGGATGGTCCCTGGAATCAACCCTGGGGCTTGAGGCCTCCAGAGCCTATCCTCTGCTCTTCTCTCACCCCCTGGTGGATGAGGGGTACAGTAGCTGTCCCACTCCTCCAAGGGAGGGGATGGAAGTGGTCAGAGCCCTGACTTCAAGCTTCCAGCAATCACTCTCTCTCATGGGAGAGAACACACTAAAATTGGCTGGTGCAGACCATTATGTATGCTGGGGGATGATCCCAGGTCTTATCCCCTGATTGGGCAAAACACAGACCCTAGGCCCACCTCTCCCTGTCACTCAAGGGAGCTGCTTACTGCAGGGGAAAACCTGGATTGGGCCTAACACTGACTGCACTGATACCAGGGCTTAAGTATTTGGGAGGGTAGCTTAGTAGCCAAAAAGAAAAATAAGGCTACACTCTCCCCTTGGTGGAATCTCACGGACCCCGCCGAGAACCTACATTTGTGTGCCATCCTTCAGCTGGAACATCTGGAACAAATGCATAACAATTACACTATAACATTTTATAGCATACAGTTGATAGCATATGCATAACAGTGAGGCATTACAGAAACCTCCCAACATGGAGAATCTTTAACCCCTCTAATAATAATGATAGGGGTCAGGCTTTTTAACTAACCTGCCCTTATAATCCAGAACTGTGACCGAGTACATCTTCTTGGGCCCCCGCTCATATATAGACGCTTCTCGGTCCATTTAAATGCCTTGGCCTACTCTCCACACGTTCATGAGGTAGCAGATAGTCTCCTCATTATAGTACCGAGAATAACTGCACTTGGAGGACAGAAATTCTATTATGACATCCCTCAGCCAGTCCTCCCTGTTAGCCTCTATCTCCCTCATGATGGACTCGGGAACATAAGGGTAGTCGAATACATGGGACTGCCGGAACCGTTGGACTATTAACCTATGAGCCCTGCTAAATTTTGTTAGCTTATGGCCACATGCCTGCCCTGTTATCACCCAATATAATGGCTCCTTGAGGGTTGTTTATGATTAATAGATAAGCCTGTAGGTTGTATCGCCCCTATATATCTCTCTCTCCTCCTCCTTTATATATCTCTCTCTCCTCCTGAGGGCCTCCGCTGCCTCCTCTGCAGAGAACTTCCTCCCACCAGTGATCTACTATGTCCCCACTGATTAGCAGGAACCGGGTCCGATTCATGTAGGGGACATAACCTTGGATCATGAGGTCCACCACTGTAATACCTTCCCCACATTTTTGACACAGGTTGAGGACACATCAGATTTTAGAAGCCGCCCTAGAGGACACTCCCGATGTCTCTGATTTAGTTGACTTATCTGACTTTTCCCCTGCGAAGGTCAAATAGTCAGCCAACTTTCCTCCCTCAGGGTGCTCCTCATCAGAGTCCTCCCAGTCTCTCCAGTTCTGAGAAGACAACTACTTTCTTGTTGTCCTGGGCCTGGGTGATAACAGTCTTAGGCACTGCATTCCTGTGGAGGTCAGTGTTAATATGCCTACCACGGCTGGTTACCGCCACCACCTGGTGCTTTTCAGAGTCCATAGGAGCCTTACGCCCTCGGCCCTCGGCGCGGTCATTGCGTTGCTGTAAGGCCGGGTCAAGTGGAGCGGTACTCACCGGAGCGGGCATAGACGAGTCCTCCTCTGCCCTGACGGTCGCCTCCACGGTGAAAACATCCGGCCGCACCGGATGTGCGTTGTTGTCCTCCGGTTGCACCGGAAGGGTGTTGTCGTCCACAGCGCAGGAAGAAGTACCAGCCTGTACCTCTCCGCTGGTGCCTGGAAGGAAGAAGACATCCTCACCGCTCCGCTGAATCCTGGCAGTCACGTGGTCCTCCCGGCCGGGAGCAGGCACATCCGACGCCGTCTCTCTGGAAGCCGCCACGGCCGCTCCTCTGCTGCTTGGTTTGCACTGTCGCTCATAGTGACGTCATCGGCACAGGAGTCCGCTCCCGCTCAGTCCTGAAGGTAGGCACTTCTTCCGCCGCCGCGCGTGAGTGATGCTCCGGCCAGAGCATCACCACGGATTGCCTTCCACCACTGTTGTCGTCCGACATCAAGTGGGACCCTGCCCCAGGGGAAGAGGGCCGGGACACCTCGTGGTCGCTGTCGGTGGCTTGCAGGCAGCGGTCCATCTCCTGCTCCACTAGCGGAAGTGCTTCCGCCTCCTCCCGGGCAGTCATCTTACCCGGTAATTCTTTAGTTGTTGCAGGCACCAGACACACAGTGGAACACATGTGTTTCCCTATCCCTAAGGGAAACTACGTGGGCGACTATGCCTGCTGCTATACCTGTTGCTCACAGGAGGCCTAAGCCTCTGCCACTGGGAGCCTGGGGTGTGCTCTTTCCCCTTAGTGCAGTGCCTCCAGCTGTGAGGGATCCAGTATTGGTGGGATAACCCCTTCACAGGAACTATCACAGAAATGAATACACACACAGGTATATAACGAGTGTTTACTGTACACACACACAACACAATAACAATAACAGTATCCCAGTGCAATACCCACAGTATAGCCGAATGCCACAACGTACTGAGGGTGCGGTGGCACCAATTGCCCTGGTGTCCTTCCCAATGTCAGTCCCACCCAAGTGTGAGACAGCGCTACCCCTATGGACCGTTGGTGCTCTTATAGATACCTCCCTGGGCACTCCTGTACCCAGGTGCAGCTGATGAACTAGAGGATCAGTCTGGTCCCACGACGTGGGGCCTCCAATAATCTCCTCACTCCTTACACGTCCGATCCGCCTGGTGAAGTGTGAGCTCCAGCTGAAGAGTCTTACACAATGTCTATAGGGCCCTGGCCTGGTCCCAGGCCGCAGGGCACCGCTTGGCTGTCCGCTCACCTGGTGCAATAGTACCACTGTGTAAAAAGGGGGAAGAGTCCCTATCCTGGGGCCTTCTCTGCAATACACAAGCTATAATGACTCAGGACCTAGCTGGGGCCTAAGGTGCAAACCTAGACCTAGTCCAGGGAAGCACTGTTACCTGGACACTACCTTGTCTGTTGCCTTCCTCCTTCCGACAGGGTCGCTGGTTCTGTTCGCGCCAAACACATATCCTGCTTCTTGTGCCTTATTGGCTCTAAATGCCCATGTGGTGCCTACCCTAAAGGAGCATGGGACTTGTAGTCCCGTGTGGCTCTTACGGAGCCATCTAACATGCCAGCCGCACTCTGCACCAATGCGCATGTGCAACATCCAAGATGGCCGCAGCCTGCACCGGAGCACTCCCTGATTGCGCGGGTCTCCGGCAGCTCAGAACCATCTGGCTACCCTCTCCTCCCTTCACCGGAGGTAAGAGGGAGTTCAGTTACATCTACATCTATATATATATATATATATATATGTGTGTGTAAAATCAAAAACAAATAGACAATACCGTTCTGTGGCTAACAAAATGCTTTTATTTGTGCAAGCTTTCGAGATACACTGATCTCTTCCGGTGGTGTTACAATGGATAAAGCAAGAAAGGGTTTTACTTAAAAACAGTGCATCTTGGAATGTATCTTTGACTGAAGCCTATCCCTCCCCCCTGTGCTGTATGCGATTTATGACTTAAGAATACCACCAGAATACCAAGAAGTGATCTCCTTGAATACAGACAGAAAGAGACAAGCGACAGGGTACCTTTTGGTGGTCACATTTAACCCACACCTAGAAGTCCTACGCAAGATCGCCAGGTAACTACAACCCATTCTCCAGGAAGATACAAGACTGCAACAGATCTTCCCTGAAACACCCTTATTATCATACAGACAACCTCATAATCTCAAGAAAATGATGGTGAGGAGTAAAGTTTTCAGCAGTACAACAATGCGGGAGAAGACAATGCCAGGACCCAAGATGCAAAACCTGCGCAATGCTCCACACAGCGGGCACAATACAAATACCACACAGGAATCTGGAGTACAAAATCAGAAGAACGTTCACCTGTTCATCCAGCAATGTTGTGTACCTCATCACGTGCATGAAATCACTAGGTGGCTGCTAATACATAGGTGAGACGGGACAGGGGCTAAACAAGAGAATGAATCTGCATCGCCACAGCATCACATGCGGAACTAGAGACAGTCCTGTCGGCGAACATTTTTCTGACTGGACATAACATGAATGATCTGAAGGTGGCCATACTCAAAAGAGAGACAGTTGCATGAAATGTATGCAACTGTTCGGGACACTAAGCGGTAGCCTAAACCGAGACCGCAGCTTCATGAGTCACTACTCTGAAACAAGAGAACTCTCTACCCATGAGTGCTAAAGGCCATGTCTATACAGTACATACTGTGCTATATGAATGCACACACAGCTGTCTTTTACACATACATATGTACAATGTAATACTATCCCTATGTACCAATAGGGACCACATAGTATCTACACACTTTAATAGTAATGCAACACCCTCTTTCATTTCTACACCTACCCACACCATTGGTATACACTCCCACATATCTTTTGTAAAGCGCTGTATACACTGTGGGCACTTTATACATTTATATTTACACACACACACACACACACACACACACACACACACACACACACACACACACACACACACACACACACACACACACACACACACACACACACATCATTTTTATTTCTGTATGATACATAGAAGAACATTACATGCATAATAAGCCCGGGTTCCATAAACGCCTTTCCTCTTATTTCTTAGCATCTGTGTATGGTTCTCTCATCTCAGACAGAGGCCATAGTTTTAACCACAGGGGGTAACCTTCATCCTGTACACATTGTTCCATTATAAAGCACAACATAGAATGAGCTGTATGTTAGTTTCTTATAGTTCAGATAATACCCATTCAGATGTTAAATGCCCATGCTATAGAAAAGTATGGTATGTTTCCCTCCCCCCCCCCCTCGCCCTACCCAGCAAAACAGAATTTCATTTCATTTGTATTATTTATTTCCACGAAATTTTTCATAAACATTTTATTTTACCGAGTAAAACATTCAACCGAGTAAACAGCAGAATGCAGAATATAATGCGGAGTGGATTGTTGAAGTACCTTGTGTTGCTAGGAACATGCTGTGCTTATGAAAAGCTGAATGTTCTGTTGTTTCTAGGAATCTGTCTCCATGTGAAACAGGTTTATTTTGTAAACAGATGACCTTCCTTTGTCACTTATTTCTAATGTTCCCAATAAATATCATCATGGCCTTTAATCCAACCTTGTTCATGCTGTACACTGTAAAGCTCTTACAGTCCCAGGCAGCTATTGAGATGGGTTACAAAAGAGCACTATAATGAAGTAGGAATGACTATTTTGAAGTTACACGTGTAAGGACAGCAAATAAAGCCAGTTTGGCACAGATTTGGTTTGTCTTTTATATTTCTGAATTCTTTGGTTTTTAGGATAATAGCTTTCTTTGCCGATCGTCATAGCCTGACTTACAGTACAAAACAGAATGTTTAACGTTTTCTGTCACAAAGTGTAATATCTGGCTTGCCCTGTCTTGATGGGATTAGTATTGAATTTACCAGAGTTTATTTCAATTCTCTGAGAGATCACATCATCAGTGTGCATAGAAAACAATGGGCCTAAAAAGCTGCTTTAGATGTACAGTATTAAGGGAAAATCAATGTGCTTTCTATAGGATTCATGTTATTGAAGTCAATGTGTTTTCCTGCTTTTGTAGCCACGAGGCTTTACTAAATAGATCCAAGAATCTCCCAGCCATAGGTTGTTTTAAAAGAAAGAGAAGAGACGCGAAGGGACACACATAGTGTATTCAAGTTTTCTGGTAAAACAGATAAAAACGATAGAACAGTAATGCCCTTACAGGAAAAGAGATATTTTTTTTAAAGCAATATCACTCAGATCCCAGGGCTCCGGCGCTGTTCGAAATCTCTCTGCTCGGTCGGCGTCTGTCAGGTTCGTCTGTCTGCTCGTCAGGACAGCCGGGGAAGCTGTTCAAAATCTCCCCGTGGGAATAAGATGGTCGCAGTCTCATTGTCCACACTCTGCGTCTCGCTGTTGGTAGAGGGGCTGCACGCGATCAACACTCACAGACGAACGCTCATGCTTGGAGAGTTGGTGACATCACCGCTCTCAAGCATGAGCGCGCTCAGCGGCAGCATGGCCGCAGCCTTAGGTCGTGATTATACCAAAAAACGCGCGGCGCAAAATCAAATAGCATTAATCCAATTTAAGTAAATATACCTCGAGCGACGTGTGTGCTGCCTGGGACTGTACGGCAGCAGACCGGAGAGGAGACAGAGGAATTTGTTCTTGGTAGGTGACCGCCATGCCCCCTGCCACGCCTCCTTGTCTCCTCTGCTTCTCTCATCTCCTGTCGCCTTTGCTTGTTCAAGATGCCACTCGGCGGCAGCATGTGGATGACGCTACTGCTCAGCGGCATCTAGTGTAATCAAGGCCTTAGGCTACGGCCCCAGTCACTGCGTGCATGCGTTCGTCGGAGCGCCTGGCACCAAGTGCACCAGTTTCAGCCACGATCTGAGGTCTATGGGTCGCGATGGGACGCGCGGCCTGGCAAAAAGAATGTCACGCGGCTGGTTCGCCCTCATTGGCTGAACCGCCGCCGTAACGTGGCCATCACTTGGCAGCCGCACCAAAAGACAAATTCCTTGTCTTTTGGAAAGGTGGTCGTGCCATCGCACTTTGTGTGCGCATGCACACACGCCTACTGGGGCTTGCCCCATAGAGGGCCGTACATCGTGTGCGCCATCGCGCCCAGCACCGGTAAGCGGGAACAAAGCCTTACAGAGTCTCAGGTAAGGGTCTATGGATCAGGGAACATATGTCTCACAATGCCCTAGGCGTTTCGTGGAACCGGTCCACTTCACTAGTAAACCTTAATACACTATATGTGTCCCTGTGCTTCTCTTCTCTTTCTCATGACTGCATCTAGGTATTGAGCCAGCTGAGAATTGCTGAGTTACTCTTTCTACAGGAGAACGTTATTTGAGCTGGTAGGCTCGTGGAAAAGAATATCCTCTTTTTTTTAATTTTTTAAACTTCGTCACTTTTTGTATACTTGACACTGTTACACTATTTGACATTGTTCGGACACTTTTTTCGTACAACGTTTATATCTTTTTCGTGTGATTATATGCACACGTTTTTTGTGGGCTTAATTTATAGATTTAAGGCCTAGAAATAGTTTTCTCTTGTTTAAGGGCACTTATTCCACTGTAATAGTTTTTCATTTAAAAAAAATATATATATATTCTTTCAAGTTTATTGATTAACATACTTCACTTAGTGCACTGAGATTTCCCTTCCTTAGATTGTTTTAAACTTGTTTCGAAGGTGCTAAACTGTTTTTTATGTTTTAAATTGTAATTTACAAGAATGGGAAATATATTTAACATACAGTACATGTTTATACACGCTAAAGCTGTACAAAACTTTTTAGGAAACGGACATTTCTAAACTTTAACATAAGGCCCGCATATAGTCCCGGTGACGGTGACCGCGTGACATCATCCATCGCTATTGTCATAGCGATTTCTGCCTATAGTGTAGGAAACAAGAGACGGCAAGCAGGAGGTGAGGCCGTGAGCAGTTCGCCCTCATTGGCTTAACCGCTCACGTGCCCTCTGACGTCACGCGGCAGTCGCCGAAAAAATCGATTTCAATTGACTTCATCGATTTCTGTCGCATGGTTGCGCCCACTATAGGCGCATGTGACGGATCAAATCAACTTGATTTGACGCGATGCACCGTCGCCGGGATTATAAGCGCGTCCTTACACTGAACAATCACATTTTTAAGTAAAACGTTGAAACCAGTGCTTTATCAAAGTATTCAAAAAGCACCGTCTATGCTGCAGTTAAAGCTAATTTAATAAAAGGTTTATTTTATTAAGTAAGAGAACAAAAGAGGATAGTATCAACCTTGTCTTCACAATTGGAAGCTTTAGTACTGGAAAGGTGCCAAAGTTTAAAGATGTGCTTAAAAATAAGGTACATACAAATAGAACAAAGTATGTAACTGTTAATTATTTCTACTGTCACAAGGTTCCATTTGCTTTTATTTGTTAATCTTTGTGAGCACCATTCCCTAGAGATTGAACGCGCTCCGTGGGTGTCCTATTTTCCCATTAATTGCCTCTACATGCTTCTTCTCTTTGTCCGACTGTGCTATACACCCAGGCGTCCTACACCAGTGGTCAAAGAGAAACTGTAGTTTCTCACACCTATTATTATTTTAAATCTCTTTTGTCATGGATGAGAAAGCATATCGAAGCGCTACTTTTCCCAGGACGTCGCTGACATTTTTTATTTGCCTCTGCAGGCAACCTGAACTTTTGCAGTGATAGAGACTGCTGAAATACTTTTAATTCCTGCACCTATAGGCCAAACAAGGTTAATATGAAGATAGCCAGAAAATAATTCATAAGGCTGCATAAAAAAAGTCATAAATCTATAAAAAAAAACTGCGCTGTTCGGCTTTGAAAGGGATGACGGGAGCATATCATTCTCTCCATGCTTCATAAGGTTTTTATAATCAAATGTTGACTGCCAGCATTTTAAATAGCGTATGTGGTTTCAAACACAAATAGTACAAATAAAGGGTAGAGTAATGAAAAATAATTGTCTATCATGGGGCCCTCCATGAGTACTGATGAAAATAACACACTTGCCTAAAGCATTGTTTGAAAGGGATCTATAGCAGTGGTTGCCAACTTTCTGTCTTCAACTGAGCCACTGATTGAGCCACCTGTGCTGAAGCAGGGATATCCTGAAAACCTGACCTGTTGGTGGCCCTTGAGGACTGGAGTTAGCCACCTATGATCTATATTGTACCTGTGTCAGCCCCAGCAGCCTTGTGTGGTGTCTTGAGTGATAGGTTTTCCTTTGCCGTCTCTGTAGTGGTAAAACCAGCCTTTTCTTGCCTCAGGCCGCTCCCTTGATTCGCCATGTTTGAAAAATGGTTAAAGCTGCACTTTTTTTTTATAGCTTGATTTGACTTTCCTTCCTTACTCTTTATCTGGCTTCTGTTTTTTACTGCTTGTTGTTAATTAATTGCTTTGTGACATACAGTGCAGTGTTTGAGCTACACAGATAAATAAATCATCTGAGAGACAATTGGAGATTGGGTGAAATACAAAATACAAACCAAGTCTGCCGGAGATGAGTTGTGATGGAGATCTGGAGGAGGTTTCATCTTCTCTAAGTCAGTGATTTATAAACTGTGTTCAATAGAAAGCTGCTTGACCCCAGGAAGGCACCAGGGACTCCGCAATAACAAAACGCAGGCAGATATTTTATCTTTTGATCTCCAAAATGTTAAAAGTTATATTAAGAGATGCCTGTCTTCTGTGATACTGTTCTTAAATATAGCATACAGCAACGTCGATATATATATTGAAGCTACAGTAAGGTTAAAACATTCACCCATTCAACTCATTCTCCATGAACAAATAATCAGTTTCAGTTACAGAGAAGCCCTGACAGCAAAGTACTATGTTTTTAGTGATAACAAAGGAACACAGTGACAGGAGGATCATAACATTAATATCACTATAAAAAAACAAGCTGGTGCTTCACAGAATAGCCAATGGAATGTTCCTCGGAGGGAATCTATGGCCCGTATTTACCACGCTCTGATAGAGGGTGTCAAAGCTCGATCCTGCATTACCTGCCATGTGTGTCTCGTTAATGCTTGTAGCCTATTCAGTTGTGATAACAATACAGCAACCAAGGGGTTAACATTCATTTGAATAAAATACCTATTTTTCCTCTGTCTCCTGTGAGTTTGCCGTGATCTTTCATGGTCTTTGCATTAATGGGCCAATAAAATAATGAAAAAAACAATATGTTTATAATGGTAGTGACTGGTGAAAGTGTACAGATGTACCGGAGATTTTACATGATCCCTAGGTTATCTTCAAGGGCATCATGTACATTCCTGAGACTGGTCTGGTTAGCAGACACAAGGTGACAGAAAGGGTACTCTCCCCATGCCATGAAAGATTGATAGGCGGGAGATAAAACACACCCACAAAAGGTTGGCTTGTGCTTGTCACAGGGGCACGGTTTTGATAAAAACAATGCATTTGTATATCAAAAGTAGAAGACACAAGGCCCATGAACACAGGTGTGGCGTTCGTGACACCTTGTTTGGCCGTTAAAGTAGAATCGAGCTTCTATACACCTTACCGGAGCTTAGTGATGGCCTCCATACAAGCGTGGAGGTTTGGATGGTGCTCTGTCCAAAAATGCATATTTAGAACTCTCCTGAATTTCTCCATCAAGTACAGTATGCCCCAAACCAAATGGTTATTTTCATCCATTGCTTGTAATTAATTGATACCTCTAGGACTGTCTGCCACTGGAGAGGTTGAAGGGGCAGTCCCTCCTATGACAAAAGTGAACTAAGAAGAGTGGCATATTTTATAAGTTTATATGTCCCCAGAAGGGCGCAAGATTTTTCAGAGGGGGCGCGGCAGGTTCTCTTCCGCAAGGCATTTAAATTAAATGCCGGGGGATTGAGTGAGGACTTTGTAACTCCACTTACCTTGTCTCCGGTGACGCTTCGCCATGGCAACGGCATCAAATGACGCCATGGTGTAACGTGACATCTCTCTGTCATTTGACGCCGGAGACATGGTAAGGAGGGGGGTGCAAGCAGGGGGGCAGTGCAGACAGGAAGGCGCAGGGGGGAAAGTTTGCGCACCCCTGGTCTAGAGTGTTGTGGTTGTAACCACAGGTAAATGTTGTTACAGCTGTAATCTTTGTCAAGTACTTATGTTGCCATCGTTGGTCAAACAGATAAACATAAGTAGCTGATTTGCTTGAATGCCGCAGACCTGGAGAAAAACAGAACCTATTCCTTGTCACAGGATACAAAAAGGGAAGCTGTTACTTTAAGGATGATTGAATCTTTCTAGAAAAAGTCAATTACACTGGCAAGTTCCAAAAATGTTTTAACCCACCATGTGGGATTGCTCCTTTAATCAACTCATGTCCAGGCTTGATGTGAAGTAAAATGGTAGCTGCTTCATTTTCTCACCGACAAACTTCCTTAGCAGTCAGACTCAATCGCTTGCTCTTGATGCAACAGTTTATTAAGAATTATTTCTCACTGTTCGCCAGAAAGACTGGGGATTACACATCAGTGCTTCAAAGCATTTAGTAAGAGTTTAATCGGCCGTTTGACATTCCTAAACTGTTCTTCACTATGCTTCAATCCCATAGTGAAGCAAAGACCGTTGCAAACTCTCACTGTACTGCCCTTCAAAATTACTACTGTGTACAAAGCACTGTCAAGTCTGTATGCGTTATTTATATGATTCATTGTGGTTGAAGGTAATTCCTTAACCTTTTCATTGCTTTCAACTAGAGGTTCTCAAGCCCCATCAACAGGCCGGGGTTTAAGGATATTGACTGAGCCATTGATTGTGCCACTTGTGCTGACGCTGGGATATCGTGGTGATCTGACCTGTTGGGGGGTTCTTGAACACAGGAGTTGAGAACCCTTGCTTTAAACCATGTACAGTGTACATTTGTTCTTGGTTTGGTAGGCATTGTACTCCGTAACAAATAGTTTTGCCCTATTTGTTCGTATAGCTGCACTGCTGCTAGCATTATTGTGAACACTACAGTAATACTGGTCTGATTTATAGTTGTAGAATGGATTTCAATCAAGGCTGATGATGCATGCACATTTGAATTAATAATGCATAGTGATGCTGAATAAGCACATCCAGGTTTGGATTTTTGTTCTATTTTTATTTTTAATTTTTATTATCTTACCTCGAAGGCACGGGAAATATATTGTTTTTCAATTTTCTTCCAATGGACCCATTTAAATACACTAATGGCATTCTCTGTTGTTATTACCCTTTGCCAATCCACTACCAGTGTCTCTCTTCATTGTAATAATACTGTATGTTAATGTCTGTATATAAAGGATTTTTAAAAGTAGTTAAATATTTACAACTGAAGAAGGACCCGCGAAGTATATGCATTCGCCATTTGATTTTCTTATAGGAATCTCTGCCTTTTGCCCCTTTAGAAAAGAACATTCTAATCATATGAAATCATGATATTCCCTGCACTGAAGAACCCTGTGTCACTGCCAGTCATTGCCACAGTGGCATTATCAAGTAAAGGAAACACCTGGGGGCATCATTGACCAGATCTGTATCAGCGACTGTTTCATGCAATACAAAAAGATTATGCACTAGAGCTGTATTCTCAGCCGTCTGTATTGACTGGCTTTCAAAAGAGCAAGACTCCACTTTAAATATTTATAATAAATAAAAAAAAAGAGAGAGAGAGTAATAGTTCTTTGTCCAATCATTAAAACTGTTGAAAGTACAGCATCATTTGATGAACGGTCAAGCTGTGTTGTTCTTGCCATTATAATCACATCTGCTGGTGATCAGAGGCAGACATATGGTCTTTCCAGGAGCTTGAGTACAGTAATGGCATATTTATGGAAAAGTCTTCTATCAGTAAGACTGACTCCGAAACATTATTATTGTTGTTCGAATTTGTCATAAATTGTGATACTGCTTAAAGGACCATCAAGATAGTTCTTGATAGAGGCAATTGCTTTTGAAACCACAAAGGTCTCTTGTTCAAATGTACTTCAAATTACATTCGCAGCAAAGTACACGTCTCCAAGACCAACAGTACCAACTGTATTAGAACTTTGCACTTCTCTATTTCTGTTTAGAACAGGAGTGGCCAACTCCAGTCCTCAAGGGCCACCAACAGGTCAGGTTTTCAGGATATCCCTGCTTCAGCAGAGGCTTTGACTGAGCCACTTGTGCTGAAGAAGGGATATCCTAAAAACCTGACCTGTTGGTGGCCCTTGAGGACTGGTGTTGCTAACCCCTGGTTTACAATGTGCTTGTAATATAAATGACAAAATCACCCTGCCCCAGTTCCTATAAAAAGTCAGCGAAAACTGTACTTGTCATTACAAAGAGGTAATAATGAGGTCTGCAAGGCAATTGCCTGTGTTTTAAAGTTGTAGACAAAAAAAAAATACTTCCAGTAGTGACAAATTACACTGTAGAGACCTCTTAAACACTTAGCCTTGGTGAACACTAAATCTATCCCTTCAACAGGTTTATTGCTGTGCTAGGTACTTTTGTGAGAGGATTTCACCTTATATATGGCATTGATGTAGATTGCCTAACAGTAGATTTACAACAATTTACTGATTTGATAAAAAGAAAAAACGATATTTCAGGCCCTGGTGTAAGGAGTACTTGTACATTTAGCACATTTTCTGTTTTACAAGCATTTATTTTAAAGCAGCAGCCATTCTCCAAGTTTCTTCCTCTACAGAAGTGGAAGGTAACACTGGAACCAAATATTTCCCTGGTTTGCCAAGCACTTTTTTGTGTTAAATTACCTCATTCAATTAAATAGCCCCCTATCCTACAATAAGATCTTCCAGAAGTGTCATGAGTCATTACAATAATTACCTATCGGATTAACATATTAACACTACCAGGGCCGCTTTATACATTAGGCCGACTAGGCACAGAGCCTAGGGCCTACGAACCTTTTAGGGCCTACAATATTTCACTTGAAAAAATACCTCAACAAAAAAAATCACAAAATAAGAGAAAACAGCAAATTTTAATTTAAAATGCCTTCGAAGTATCGATACCTTTAAATATCGAAACAAAAGTATCGATGCAAAATATCGCTTGTATCGAAAGAAACAAGCAAACGATGAAATTAGCATAACAATGAGTAAAAATATCAGACACACAGGCCTCTAGAAATAAAAGTGCCTTGGGCCTGCGAAGGTCTTAAAACGGCCCTGAACACTACAGTCATGGTTAACAACATAAACTGTATTAGTTTCAGTGAGATGAAAGATCTCATCTATGTTACACCTTCTCTACAATTTGTAACAGTAATTTAGGCAATTGAGATATGTTTAATAGCGTTGTAAGTTGTGTTCCAAAAGCCTACATGTAAATGCTGTAGCACAAACAGTATAAAAATAGTCATTCAAATTAATGGCCTGTAATACAGTATGTGTTCCAGCACCAGAATGTGTGTAATGGCAAAAGACTGCCTAGTAAATAAGGGCCCATAGCTTAATGCCAGATTCTAGGGATGTACGTACATTTTGCAGCCCCTTGGCATGGCTACACATTGTAAGCTGTCTGAACACCTCCTATTGGTAGAAGTAACAAGACTTAAGAAGCTGAAGGTCATTCACCTGCAGTCCCTGGTCAGGTGGCATTGTTGCCTTACACAGTTTCATGCAGAAATGTAGCATTATCAACTTATACAATCACCCAGGAGCTAAATCCATTAGTAAACCGGACAAATGTACACTCTTTTGCAGTTGGGGTGGCGAATGAATCTTCATTGAGCCAAATATGTTCATTATTTCTTTTTTATTTCTATTTCTTTTTCATGCTCGTAATAACAGCAATAAACTCTACACCAAGCAAAATCAGCTATTGCTCAGATAATGACCTGGATCTGTAGGCTTCATTACTCCTCATTATATGGCCAATAACAGCTCTTTACTCCCTAAGATCTTGCGTAATTATGTGTAATTATTACCTTAGTCACTGTGGGGTTAAAACAAAAATGTTATATACTTAGTTTTCCGCTGTCCTGGTGTTATGTCAATTTATATACAGTATTGCTGCAGTACCACAGACATTATCTTTTACTACAGTATGACACATTTATGTGAAAGTATAGTCCAAAACATTTTCTTCTTCTTTTTTTTTTTTTTATATGGAAAGATAAACTTTTAGTGTCAAAGCTAGCTACGTAAATGTGTCTTCTAACTGGTATATATTCTTGCCAACGCTAATAAACCAATGTTCAGACTTCATCTCTAACCCTTCTAGCACTGTTGTTAATTGGCTATAGTGAATGAATTGCCGTAATATAAAAATCCACATTATCACATTTCTGCCTTGTTGTTTACACTCCACATTCTGTATGCAGTTAGTGGCATTTGTTTGCAAATGGAATCCATTGTCAATGAGGCAAGGAGTATTATATATTATGTTCAGAAGCACACTATGGATATTCAAATGAATACTTCTCTTCTCCTTGAAATCCACATTTTTTTTTCCTGCTCAGTCCTTACCTTGAAACATTGGTAAGTGTGAGGGATTTTGTTTGTTGAATCTTCTCTTTTAAAGCGTTCTCAAAGTAGTTTGATCAAACAGTCATCATTTGACCTCTGCTAAAGCAATATGATGCTTCTGATAAATAGGCTGCGTTCTCATTAGTAATATGATTATTACTGAATGGGGTGAAATGTTTTTCTTTGTCGGGCTTCTTTTCTCAGTGAAAACGTTGCAATGAAAAGATAGTTGGACCTTGACAAACCTTGAAAGCCTTAGGAAAGCAAAGGAATGTGTTGGCATAAAGGACTTTGACGTCCTGATACACCTTTGATCACTTAGCAAGACCAAATTCCTAACAGGTTGCTGGGAAAACGCATCAAACTCAAGGATTTTGTATGTACAAAAGAAAAGCTTTTATTTTTTTACAACAATTAGCAAGCAGCAGGGACCACAGATTTATTCAATTCATTACACATTACTTAAGGGCACATTTAAAGCAGCAGTGCCTGATAATTCAGTTTTCTAAGCAGATAAAATGATTGAAAACCCCCATAAGTTATTTTTCTAGTATTTTATGATGGTCATTTTTTTAAAACCATATGTATGAAATCTTATATGGTTTTTTTTTTTCCAAATAAATTAATTCTGTTTCACTAGATAATACTTAAAAATGATTATTCAGCTCTTAATGCCATTTTGAATTAGTTTTACTGCATCCTTTGATTTCTATAGCAGGTTTTAGCCCACTCCCAAGCATTGCAAGATCTTTGTAACACTTTCCTCATTGGGATAATTTGTTGTCAATGTTCCCAGCTGTTTGAGCAGCAAACTGTAACAATAGATAATGTTACCGTAGTAATATAGGGACACATTGTAGCTGCTGAGTTACACTGACTGAAGCAGCCATTACAGGAGCACGAAACAATTGCCAATTTAGGTAAAAATGTAGAATTTTACATTGCCAGATGCTTTACATATAGAAATAAGAAAAAAAATGAGGGAATGTGGTATTGCTGCTTTAAAAATATATTATTAATAAAATACAAGTTATAAAAAAAAAATATATATATATATATATATATATATATATATATATATATATATATATATTATAATTGTAAAGTGCCTTTACCACTAGTGGTCCCCAAAGCTTTTCAAAATTCACATCAAGCAATACTATCCAGCAGTCTGAGTCTTTCCTGTCACTACTTAACCACTCTCATTTATATACAGACACAGTATATTTTAACCATGTTATATGGATGAACAAAGCTGTAAATATAGTCGTCCTCCAATTAATTGTTATCATTGCATTTATTAATGGTATGAAAAAGTGTGAAAACCTTGCTATTACACATATGTATTGTGTACACACTGACATTCAGAATATAGGCCTAGATTGGCTAAGCTCTGTTAAATAAGGGCAAATAAAGCAATGTTAACTAAAGCAGGAACAGATATAATTTTCTCTGAGTTAACGTCTTATTCACAAAGGTAATTGGATGCAAACACAACTGCCATAATTGACTTAATTAGTTTAGGTTATAGGTTGTCTTCAAATAACATGACCTTATTTTTAAGTCGTGCCAGATTGTTTCAGGAGAGGGGCCACTGACTACTCCAGAGATACCTGTGAACACCTAAAATACCTGGAAAATATGCTAATTTAACTATGCAAAATATATTCAAATGGTTTAAATTGGCATATTTCCGAGGTACCTCAGGTATATTCATTGGTACAGTATCTCACCGTGAGGAGCATAGGTTAATCCAGAGGTGCGCAAACTGGGTGGTGCTTCCCCCCGGGGGGGAAGCCGCTTATAGAGCCCCGCGCTCTTCCCGGAGACATTTAAATTAAATGCCAGGGGAGCACGTGAGGCCTCTATAAGATCCCTTCCCTTATCAAATGACGCCGCGGGGTCACATGACGTTGTGTTGAAGACAATGTAAGAGGGGGGGGGGCGTGTGTAGGGGGGGAGCCGGCAGGGGGGCGCAGAGGGAAATCTTTGTGCCCCCCTACGTTAATCTATTTGCAGGTATATGTCAGTAGGCCCTCTCCTAAAATGCTCTCACCCTCCACTCCCCTCACTCCAATTGTTTTCAGCAAACGCCCATTTATACCACCACATGGGAACATATACTTACTAACTTTGACTTGCTTAACCATTCCACTGCATCTTTTTTCTAAAAATAATTAATAAATTAAAGGGACAAATCCGGAGAGTCGTATATGTCACAACATTTTGTAATGTGAGTATGGCATTAATTGAAGGATTCTGGTTCTATTTAAAACACAAAGTATAGAATTTTAAGTGAAAAAAAGGTACTGATTATGATTTAAGGTGGTAGTAACTATTAATTATTTAACCATGTTAGTGACGCTATTTGCACCTTTATCAATACAAACATTAGGTAAAATGACCCAATGATTTTTATGTAACCAACTTTGACTAATATTTACTTTTTATAGAAAAAGTGTGAAAGTTATAAAAACCAATACCATGTTGTTAAAATAGACACTCGGCGGCTTGGTAATCCTTAAAAACTGGATGTGATCTAAAAGTGTCAATTTACACTTGGATTCTTATGAAAAGCCTCAGCAGGTGGTGAAATGAAATACAAATGTGATGTTATTCATGTGAAAGACAATGTAATGACTTGTTTTTCATTCATCCATTCTCGTAAAACCACATTCCATTTGTAGGGGGGAATATCAAGCTAATACCATGCAAATGATAACTATAAACAACAAGTTCCTTTATTTATATATTGCAAAACTGAGGGGCAGGCAAAAGAAGCGGCATCTTCCGCAGGGAGTGAAGTGTGAAAGGAAAGCAATTATGTGTACTTGATCGACATCACCGGCTCATAGAAAAGTGCAAATGGAAAGAGAATATGTAAAATCACATGATTATTCACTTTCTTCACGTAGTCATACTGAGCAATTTACTTTATTTAGCGGTCACAGCGAAACGTACTTGAAGGAGATTACTCGGTGAAACAAAAGTTCGAGGCAGAATTGGTGCTGGAGGTGACTGTCGGCAGCTGTATAATAATACACATATAGTGGTTATATGTTAGATAAGTTAATATTATTAATATCAATATTAGCATGTCTGGTAACACATGACAAAGCGGAAGGTGAGTGGTTGAGCTAATTTGCAGAGAATCACGGCTTGTAAAATTGTAGCCCTTTTGTAGCCTTGACTACTTTTGGATTGTTATAACACAACTGAATGTCAAGCGGAATGGTTAAGCCAGTAAAAGAAGAAATTAACTTTCTCACGTGGTGGTATAAATGGATCGTTTAACAAACTGCAGTAGAATTCTTTAGATCAATGATGCTAGTGTGCACCAAATTGCCATTGTTTCCCATGGATGTACATGTATAAAAAACTAAAAATAAATGAAGTGTGGGTATACTGTGGTCTTCTCATAAAATGTTGAGCCAAAAGATTCTAATTAGTAGTGGCACACCTGCTCCTGGTATCATAATTATCTTTAATGCTCAGCTGTTTTTAATTAAAAACAAGATATTGGAATAAAATAGAAACAGTGAAGGAGGTATCCACATAGCACCCTTCAATCCCAAGGAAACGGATAGATCAAGTCTCACTTTCTAACCATCTCACTTCTGTTTCATTCAACTTCCCACTCTTTTCAGTTTTGCTAAGTAATATGGAGAATCATATAGTCGTTAGTTAGAGTTTCCAAATCAGATCATATTATACTTTCAATTCATCTGTCAATGCAACATATGTGTGTAGCCTCAATACATTTTGCACAGCGAGAGACTGTTATATTATTCTACTCAATAATGTCTTGCAGAAAGCTTCCTTGAAGTCCAGAGAAAACAAACAATGTGTCAGGTCACATGTATTTTCTAAAGACTCTTTTTGTTCAGATGAGCAAAAACTTTTAGGAAATAGAGCTAATGAATTCACTTCCTTAGTTGTTTCCACTATTTCTGGATTGTTTATATAATCTGTCTGTTTTAACAGTGCTTCAGATAGTAAGTGCTCTGATACCTGATTTGCTTACCTACTAATTTACCTTTGGGTAGCGTGTTACACAAACTAACTGAAAACATCTGCACTGATGTGCACAGATGGCTGCATTTGTAATCTGTACGAAGGCTTCCCTTTTACGCTAATTTTGCCAAATAAAATTAAATTGTAGCTGTCTTGAAAACATACATTAAAGTTACTTTTACCTACTGTACATATGAAACAGATCCATCCTCCTATAAGTTGTTAATGTGAGTTAAAGAAGTTCATTTTTTGCACATTTGCAATTAAAAATAAATTCTATTGTGAAGACCATGACAAGCCACCTGCAAAATGGCCGTCTAAAACAAGAGCTCTGTCTCTGTGGGAAAAAATGCTTATAATATCAATTATAGAACCACGTGGAAGCAGAAACAAACTGAAAAACAAGCTTCTCAGAGATGCCTCCTAAGGCCTCGTCCCCACTGTTCGCGGCTGCGTGCGCGGCGCAAAAAGGTATGGCTCTCTATGGGGCAGGCCCCCGTCAGTGCGTGTTCTCGCACGCACAAAGCGTGATAGCGCGACCACCTTTCCCAAAGACAAGAAAGGTGTCTTTGGCGCAGCGGCCGAGCGATGGCCATGTCATGGCAGCGGTTCAGTCAGTGAGATCGAGCCTGCCGCATGACGTCATGGACGCGCCCCCGCAATGCCTCACCATCGCATATGATCTGAAGTCCTTCAGCTCACTCAGGTGAAGGGCACGAGCGCCGCCAGGCACGCCGCCTCACGCTCGACGCGTTCACTTTGGCAGTAGCCTAAGAAAAGAAACCAAGAGTTCTATCAATTCATCAGATACCATGAGAATTAAAATGGTGCTGCAGTTTTTGGCAGCTCTGACAATCCCTCAACCTCACCATGTGGCACCCGGGATAGTGAGGTGGCAGAGGAGATCTTAAATACACGAGAAGAATATGCTACCAGAGCTGATAGTCAGCTTCTACCTACAAAGGACGATTTAAAGTCCCTTCTAAAAGACATCAAGCAAACAGTAAAAACTGAAATATCAGAAATAAAGGAAGATAAGGATCAGTTAGGCAGCAGAGTTGCTGAGCTAGAGAATGATAGAGATGCATGGGCCTGCTGAGCGGCACCGCAAAATTGGTGAGCAAGATGATTGAATTGAGATTCTACTAAGCCAAACAGAAGATTTTGATAATGGGGGCAAAAGAAAGAACATCCCTCTGAGAGGGTTCCTAGAAAATATTTACCACAGAATTAAAAGACTACTTCTACTCTCATGAAGCAATCAAGAAGCCTCGCCAGTCTCTTAGGCTGAAACCATCATCCTCTCAACTGCCACGTGACGTAGTGGTGAGAA